>NW_011501532.1:12077-12613 GCF_000495115.2 Populus euphratica
AATCAAACATTGCACTATCTACATATCAGTATCTGCGACCCGAGTTACTAAGCTCGTAGGGGTGTCTCAACACCTAATGCCTTAAGACAAACTAGTCTAGAAGTCCTTAGCTAAAAGCTCGTTACATAAGTTAAAGATGCATGATGTTTTAAGTTATATGTATATTTATTAAAAAAAAAATAGAAAAAAAAGAGAAAAAAATAATAATCTCAACCCAAGGAAGTTAACCTTAAACATTAGAACAAAAATTTTATTTTTTTTCAAGAAAAGCCCTATAATGATGTATTGATATATTGAGCACAAAAAAAAAGTTTATTAATATCTTGTTTAAGAGGTATTGAGCAGATGTATAAATTTAATGAGTTTGTTTATCAAGATAGATTAATGGAAGTTGAATGATGAATACCTTGCTTTGTGGAATTTGTAAATTATTTTTCTATTTTAACGCTTTGATTACTAAAAACTAGTAATAAGCTGGTTGGGGATGTGTTATTAGTACTTAAATGTGCATTTTTATCAAGATTTTATATTATAAC
>NW_011501532.1:12761-12864 GCF_000495115.2 Populus euphratica
GCAAATTTATTTTCTATTTTAACGCTTTGATTACTAAGAACTAGTAATAAGCTGGTTGGGGATGTGATTAGTACTTAAAAGTGCATTTTTATCATGATTTTAT
>NW_011501532.1:13055-13426 GCF_000495115.2 Populus euphratica
CATTTTAAATACAAGTCTATCACATAAATAAAAGGATTGATTGATTAGTTTAAGAACTAAAATTGAAAAGACAAAGAGATGACTAAACTTAGAAAAAAGATGTCGGTACAATCTAAACCAGAATACTATTTGGTAATTGGGTCATATTTGGAACTATATATCTCGAATTTATATTTACTTTATATAGATGCAAATGTAAGATATAGACCTACAACTTTCATATGGAGCACAAGATTTAATAAGACCATTTTTAATTCCAAATTATAGTAAGAATGAAGAAGTCTGAATTTGTCTTCCAGCCCGAACATTATTTAGTGTTTGGCCCATATCTAGAGTTCTAGGAGTCCAAATGACCTCTATTTTTTTTTCTA
>NW_011501532.1:13506-13681 GCF_000495115.2 Populus euphratica
CATGGCACATCAAATACTTGGCACTTTCATACCCATACTGTATGGTATTACCGATACCTGAGTTATGACAGGAACTTGATTTGTTGTTAACATAAGTTATAATCATGAATGCCTGATGAGATTTACAAATATTAACATTAATTGAATAAGATAACTAATGTAATCATGTTAATAA
>NW_011501532.1:14009-22811 GCF_000495115.2 Populus euphratica
GTTATTTATTACTTCGACACTCCTGCACTTAGAAGAAGATATTAATTTTTTGATCGTATCAATGGACATGTAGTTGGGCTTCATTAACATAAACTCCAACTTGAAAAGGATTCTTGAAGATCCTGCAACTAATGAGAATTATTCATATTAGAAAAGAAAATATGATGCATTTATCTAGTTATTGGGCTTAATATTTTTATAGTAATAATAACTAATTTATAACTAATTTATAGGGATTATAGGTTGGATTGAAATTGCATTTTTAACCTTCTTATAGATGTAGTGTTGATTTGATAAGTCAAAATCAAATATTTTTTTATTTAATAAAATAATAATTAATTTGAATAAATTTAAAAATAAATAAGTATTATGTTTTATGATTTAGATGGTTAGAAACAAAAAGACGATGACGATAATAAGGACAAAGATGATAGCTTTTATATTTCATGTTCTCCAAGCATGCATATTTATTTTAAAATACCTTTATAAACATATTTACTTAATGTGTCTGAAATTATTTCTTCATCCATATACATTTATTTATCTTTTTTTTTCTATAACATTAACCAAAATGCGACATTAGATCTGTGCCATGAAACTTTATTTAATAGAAAGACAGCACTATTCCTTCTGTCATGGGCTGGTTCTCCTTCCCCTAATGCGGTGGCTTTACAAGATAATTATCTTATGTAGGACACCTCATTCAAAACCACATGTACATCACTCATTCAAAATATTCTTTTATTATGAATTTCTCTATTTTTATTTTTGTGGCTTTTAGGCGTTTTATGCATACAAACAGATTATTTCTCCATTATCTTTTGTCCCATTGTATAGCCATGACTTTCATACATGAACGTAATTGATACAAGCCTAAGGGACCAATTTAGCTGTAAGACGACGGATTTACCAAATTGGGTTGTCGTGTGATCTCCGTCCTGTGAATGTTTGATTTGATCTCCATGACACCTCCTCTACTCCAACTCCTTGCAAGGTATAGATGCAAATATTTTTATGTTTTTTTTTTTAAATGCAATTGAGTTAGTTTACGAGTTCTATAGCTTTTAAGCAGAGTTGAGCTCTGCAACCCATGATCTCAAAGGATTTAATTTTGGAGGAAGCAAACCTGTAAGCTCGTGGTACTCAAACTCCAAAACTTTATATTTCTGTGGATCCACCCACTTATATGTTGCCCCGTGAAAAAGCAATTTGCAGAGATATAGTCTACACTGTGCATAATTCCTGAAAAGAAAATACATTCCAAGTCACTCAAAATCGAAGATGCCACTTTCATGAATGTGAAAGCCTTGCCATGTGCTAGCTATGGCCATGCTCCCATTCAACTTTTATACACCCCACCTGCTTTAAACCTAAAGCACATATATGATGGGTATATATTGGGTACACAATAGCATCTATTTACTCTTTAATAGGCAGGAATCATAATGAATAAATCAAAATATAACTTGTGCAATCTTCAAGCAACAAGCGTAAAAAAAAAGGGAAAAGGAAGCATAGATGGTAGCCGCAGAATGCTTGGAAGAAAACAATTGCCATTTCTTGGATTACAATCAAAGTTAGGAGACTACGGCGCCCGGGCGGGGGGGGGGGGGGGGTGGTGGGAGGGGGGGCAGCGTTAACGCCACACTTTCAGGTTAAAGATTCAAAACTCCATTCTATTGCTTTCTACTGGACTTCCCACCTCACCCAACTCCGATAGAGTCCTCTCAACTAGAAAAAGGAACATCCTCTTCAGTGTACATTAAAAAAAAAATCACAACAATGTAAACAGACTCTTTCATTTTTCTACCTGAAGAGTCTGGGGGAGGCAACATTGAGGAACAACATGGCTAAGAGATCAGATTTTGCACAGAAGCTGTTAGAAGATCTCCGGTCGAGGAAGGAACGAATGGCTGTATCTCATAGCTCAGAAGGTTCAAAATCAGCTGCTCCAGGTTAGTATTCTATTATATTTCACACTTTATTTTCTTCAGCTCAAAAACAAAATTGAAAATATGTAAGGCTTAAAGGTTTAAAACTATCAAGCAACTTGAAAAGCTGAAGAAATGCAAGTTTTTACCATCAGTTCAGTTCTCATCAGAAGTGTAAAATTAATAGCTAGGTCTCTAAACTAAATTAATGATTATTCTTACTCAATGAAATTACCTGCTCTTTTAAGTGAATTATAAGAAGATTATTTGGATGGTCAATTTGGAATACAAAAGAGCAGGGATTAATAGGGATCAGTGGAAAGTATGATATGGCTAAGTTAAAAAAAAATAAAAAAATTCAGACACCTCGCTGATGACAGAAGCAGGGCCAGCCTTTCACCTTCATTCAAGAACAACGATTAAACAAGGAGCAAGTAACCTAGTCTCGTTGTAGTATAATAATGCTACTTGTGATGCAGTTTCCCAACCAAAAACTCTTGTGATTTGCTAATAATGCTCTGTTCCAGAAAAATGTAAAAAGAAACAGAAAATTGATGAAAACAGTGGCTTAGGGTAAGATGAAAGAAAACCAAATATTAAAGGTCTACACCCTCTCATATGTAAAGAATACAAAATGAGAAGGAAAAGAAAATCAATTCATCTGCAAAATATTTATATGAGAATTCCAATTTTCCAGTATTTTCTCTTTTCAAAAAGAATAAGCGGGAAAAAAAAAGAAGAGATTTTCTATAGTGTGAACTGTGTGAGAAGAAGCAATATTAGGGCATGTATGGCAAGCGCTTTATTTTCAATACTAAGAGAAATAAAATGTCAGGAAATGATCATCTAAAACTAGAAAGTGACATCTAGTCTTCTAGCATACAAAAATTCCTGCATTTTCATTACATAGTACGAAGTATCATCGTTGTTTTGTCTGCTTCGTGAGCTTGTGCAGATGTATATGCTTATTCCAAGCAAATACACAGAGGATCCAGAGATACGAAGACCCATAGAAGTGTAAGTATCATGGCTTATGCTTATCATAGTTTTAGGTATTATAAATTTCCAATTTACTCGAACTGTTCCATGACCACAGAATGGCATTAGAAGTGGAAGTGTGCACAGTAGAACTAGTCGAAGGAATATATCACTCTCCATTGAAGAAGTTTCAACAGAGATTGTTCCATTTGGGAGAGGTCGAAACTCCGAACAAATAGGAGATCTGTCCATGGCACTGGCTTTTGCCCTTGAGAATGGTGGAAAGCTCAGAAGAATGGATTCGTCTGGCAATAGTTCAATGCTAGGTTTCCTGCATCAAAATGGAAGGAGACCAGTGGAAGTAAGCAAGATGGAAAGAAGCGGTATTGATAGGCATCACTCTTCAAGTAACCGTTTTCCTACACTCTCCCATCTCCACATCAAAGAAATATCAAAAGGTGCACAAAAGTTAAATCAAATCCTGAGAGCTTGTTCAAATGGCCTTAACCTTGAATCATATTCATTAGAAATTGGCAAGGAACTACTCAAAGAGGCCGTGGATTTGGAAGAGTCCTTGAGGATGCTTGTAAACCTGCAAAAAGCTTCAGAATACATGATCTGCCCACAGAGCAAATCTCGTATCACATTGCTTGATGAGGATGAAGATGACGATGACACCTCTACCAAAAAAGATGAGCATAACCAACTTGCTCTGCCAAGGTTCTCCTTCGACAAGCCCTCAAGAAATTCTCATTACATCCAGAAAGTTGAAAGGACTGATCTCATGCAGAGGATAATGGCTCTGACTTATTCGTCAGAAGCTGCAAGTTTCAACCATGACAAGCACAATTTAAGTACCCCAAATTCATTTACTCACAAGAAATCATCTAGCTATGGCTCAACTTCTAAAACCTTGGCAGCATTATCTGAACAGAAGAATCAGTCGAGTTCATCAAAATCCAATCCAGAGAAGGCGAGAATTCCAAATGTAATTGCAAAACTAATGGGCCTGGAGGAACTTCCAGAAAATGCAGATTCAAAGCACATAAAGAAAGAGTCAAGTTCCAAGCAGAAAACTGAAATGAATGTTACAAATAAATCTGCAGAAAGAAGCTCCACACGTGAACGCAAGACAAAAGATGCTGAGAATTCAGTACCCACAGTAAGAAAACAAAAGCAGATGCAGCCCAATCAGAATAAGATGCTTCAGGATCCAAAACATGCTTTACAAGCAGAAAAGAATCTGCCAGATCACCATGCTAGCTTTGAAATGACTATGCATGACGGAAAGCAACCCAAGAAGGATGTGAATGGGACAACACCAGAGAAAGACTCAAATACAGCTAACGTGAAAATGGAAAGGCACCAAAGCAACATCATCCAAATGAACCAAAGCACAGGAAAGCGAAAGAATGGTCAGGATAAAGAGAGAGAACAAGATAATACTAGGACCAGGGAGCAGAAAGGGAAAGAACAAGGTGAAACAAGAAAGCTAATCCGAAAGCATGAGCTGCAGCAGATGGCATCACAGGCACAAATTGGGTCCGAAGCAGCAATAACATTGGAAGGGCAAACAGAGCACAATGCACACATGCTTAAAATAGAAAACAGAGATGAAAACTGGCACCTTTCCATTGATCAACCAAAGTCTTCCAATGACCTTGGATTCCAACAGGCTCACACATTCCGAAACTTTCAACAACGAGACATAAAGTATCATGCAGGAGAGGGAGAGTGGCAGACTGCTAAGCGGAAGATTCAAGATAGATGTCGAAAGGAAAGTGAAGTCATGTCCAAGAATTTTCCCACCCCCATGAACGACATTCTGAATTTCCAAAAAAGACATTCGCAGATGAACCAGGCAACTCCTGGCAGTACAAGTTCTAGAGAATCTGTTGATAAAATGCCATCCAAAGGGTTTCCAACTAACAGGCACCATGAAGATCCTGTCTACGAAAGAATTTCTAATAATAATAATGTTAAAGTGCAAGATTCAATGACCAGGTACTCGAATCAAGATTCCTCTCCAATAGGTCCTAAATATGATATGATGGAGAAAAGCAGAACTCCAACTATGGAAGAAAAGGCAGCTCATTCACCAGCCACGCAGAAGGTGAGAAATACCATGGGACAAAAGGCGGAGACCTCTCGAAAGATTGACGAACTAGCGTCAAGAAAGAGTGGAACTCCAAACAGCTTGGCAAGGCAACAAAAACGTCAAACTTCTGCTTTGCAAGAAGGTAAGCAGAAAAGGCGCTGCAAACTTGGTGGATCTACAGTCGAACAAGTGATAGCCATCAGGTCCAGAGAAGCAGAGGCACGCATTGTTAAATCCAGCAAATCAATGGCAAACATCCAGCAACCGAATGTGTTGGAAGATCTCCATAATAAAGATGAACAAGCTTCCAACTCCTATATTCCTGTGGAAGATGAAAGCCAAATCCTAAAAGGACCAAAAATCCTAGTTCCAAATGACAGCGTAAGCCCATTTGTTACTACAATCTAAGAACTCGATATGCACAGAATATCCCATACACTCACACAAACTATAAGCCACATCATCATAGATGACAATTCTTGCTGCATGCTATTGAACTAACGAAAGCTCTTTTTTGGTTTCATGCAGTGTCAAAACACAATCTCATCAGTGACGCATGAGCAACGAGGTCAAGAATTGGGCGGAGATCAACTGGAATCTCACAACTTTGTTTTGAATTCACTTAATGGTAGATACAACTTTGCATTTTCAGTTTCACTTCCCAAAGTATTGCTTTCCTCATTTAAATCATTCCGCATATCCTCCTCTGGTTCATCAACCTTGTAGAATTAGTTTTCCCATATCAAATCTACCAATAAATCGCTATGCGCTCAAACCAACTTCTATCATTAAGACCATAAAAAAAGAGACGCAACACAATCTAATATCATTCTTCATTGTTGAAATGTTTGCAGAAACTCATCAAACTAGCAAAGATATCACATACCCCTCACAAGTGAAGAACCAAAAAGCATTGAAAATGGAGACACCAGAGCCGCTAAATCAGAGCGAAAATCAACTAAAGCAGATCCTGATAAAAAGTCAACTATTTCTTAACACAGCTGAGGCACTTTTCAAACTCAACATACCTTTCGTCGTTCTCCACGCTGGTAGTCAAGACTATCACGACGAAGAAAGCAAGCTCATTTTAGATTGTGGATACGAAATAATGAAAAGAAAAGGCAAAAAGCAAGAGCTCAGTGTCCATCCATTCATGAAAATATCAGTCACCTCTATTAAGGTAAAATCCTTGGACAACTTGATCAAGCTATTGTACAAAGACCTCGAGAAGTTAAAACTCTACTGTAGAAATGGTAATGCTGAATGTCTTGCACTTGTCGAAGACTACCTGCCGAAAATGCTCGAATGTGATGTGTACAACTGGGATACAGATGTGAATTGTATGTGGGACTGTGGTTGGGACAAGATGATGTTTGCATTTCTTGAAAAGGATGATGTTATACGGGATGTGGAGAAGTTCGTGCTTGATGGATTGCTCGATGAAGTTGCCAAATATCTTCTACCAGTATTCTGATTGGACTGAAGAATTAGAACACTACAAAACTGTTTGAGCAGATTTTTTTTTTTTTGTCTTTTCTTTATCATTCCTGTGTATATTTTAAAGAGAATTTTGTGTGAATTGTACATTTTTTACTTTTTGGCTCAACAATAGTAATGCTTATTTGCAGAGTTATATTTGTATAATACAAGAGATGAACCAAAAAAAAATCTTCAGTAATGTTGAATTTTCCGGAATTTTGGAGCAGCCAGAAACTCTCATTTCAGATTTTTCCACTCTCACTTTCGCTTCCTTTCAATTTATAAAAAAAAGTTACGGGTTCAAATTATTTCTCCAATGCCATCACCTTTCGATTTATAAAAAAAATAAAAAAGGATATGGGGCCTGGATTCACAAGTCATCAACAATTATTTTCCTATCATTAACATCTAAAAAAACGATTGTTTTCCTTGCAATGCTTTTATTCGAAGGTAAAATTCTAAGATCAACTTGCTAAGCTCGTCTCATCAAAAGATAATCATTTATTGGAATTAAATTTTAGTTGATAAGATGGGAGGCATATTCATTTATCAACTAATTTTTAAAATTTTAACAAGATATTATATAAAAGTTTTAATATTTTTATCTTCAATATATTCAATATATTAGGTATACATGTAATTGGGTTACTCATGAAAATACAAATACACACAGAAAGTGACGAGGCTACAAAAATTACTAGAAGTATTCTTATTTCCTGGAAATCCTTGCACATCATTCACATTATATTCTACGACCTTCACTTTAAGACCGCACTGATTTCTTCTTTAATGAATCTCTTCCTAGGTGTTAATCTCTTCTTGAATAAATACCTACATAAAATCCCCCGGAGGTGTTGACAGGGGACTCACCAAAATCAAGTCAGTATCATGTATTTTTTATGTAACAAAAGACATTAATGAAAGTATTAATGAGCTTTTATGAAGATAAAAAAAAAAAAAAAAGAAGAAAAAAGATGTAGAATTAAGAAAAAAGAAGCAGAGAATGTGTTTATATTTTAGAATATAAGGTTTTGAATCCCTTCCTATATATTCATGCTTCCTTTTATATTACCTGACTTGACTTGCTTCATACAACATCGGAGAGGTAGAGGTGTAATCTTGTAATAGTAAAATAATATTATTCTACTACTCGTGTTATCACATCTAATTAATATAAGTATGAATAACTTGTTTGTATTTAATAAAATTATGATGGGCATTATGATTATTAATTCAGACTCAAGGTATAAGAGGCTTAGTGTAAAATGATCCTTCAGTTTCAAACCTAATCTGATGAATGTTGAGCTCAATTCATGCCCGAAACCTAGGAGAAAACGGGGCGTGGGCATTTTCAAGTCCAACGTGGAGTTGGGCGTGGGCATTTTCAAGTCCAACATAAAGTTAAATGCGATCAAGTTTGGGCCTAACAATTCTCGATCCTACATGGAGTGGGAAGTGGTTGTGTCCGGGTCCAATGTGGGGCTGCAGGGAATGTGTCCCGGTCCAATGTGGAGCGGGATGTGATCCTGTCCAGGCCCTACATAGGGCTGGAGGGGACGTTTCCTGGTCTAACATGGAGTGGGATGCGATCGCGTCCAAGCCCAACATAGGGCTGGTTGATGAGAACTTAAAGATGAAAGATCAATGTAAGGATTAAATAATGATGACAACAAATGTCAAGGTTAGAGGATCAACTAATGGTATTTCAAACAAGTATAGTGTAAGCTCTTATTACTCAAATGAAAACCACACACAAAGAAAGTTCCAATCAGATTATAAATTGTTAATATGATTATATTAGTTATCTTATTTGAATAATGTTAATACTTGTAAATATTGTAAGGTATTCATGATTATAACTTATGTTAACAACAAATCAAGTTCCTTTCATAGCACACGTGTCGGTTATCTCATACAGTTGGGCTATGAAAGTGCCAAGTATTTGTTGTACTAAGTGTTATACAACACAAATCTAGATTAACTATTTAACAAGCAAAGAATTATAAGTGAACAAGATAACAAATACAAAACATGTTAGTATTAAACATTAAGGTCCATGTTAAGTTTATACTACATTTATTCTTACACCATTAGTGTAACTTTTTCACCTTGATATGATAAACTTAGTTAAGCATAATGAAAGAGAGAAACAAAAATAAATAAGATAAGAACATAAAAAAAGATAAAAGTTTACTAAGTATAGAAAAAGAAATGAAAGGCATAAACAAGATATTAATGAAAGAAAAAATTAAGCATTACAAAAATACAAAGAGAGAAAGCAAGAGTGATTAGTACTTAAAAGTGTATTTTTATCAA
>NW_011501532.1:23173-23445 GCF_000495115.2 Populus euphratica
TAGGCCTACAACTGTTATATTGAGCCTAGGATTTAAAAAAGTCATTTTCAAGTCCTAATTGTAGCAACAACAAAGAAGTCTGAATCTATCCTCCAGCCCAAATATTGTTCAGGGTTTGGCCTATATCTAGAGTTTTAGAAGTCGAAATGACCTCTATTTTTTTCTTTAGAAACCTTAGATAATTTTCTACAACTTTCATGTTTTCAAGTGCTTTCAATTCTGATGTTATCAATGATGTTTTGGGCAGACAAGAGAAGATAAGGATTGTCACC
>NW_011501532.1:23778-23998 GCF_000495115.2 Populus euphratica
ATTATTGTTATTGTTGTTGTATTATTGTTATTTATAATTTATACAATTAATCTTCCTATGGTTCGACCCTAGTCTTGCTGAGTTATTTATTGCTTTGACACTCCTACACTTGGAAGAAGACATCAACCTTTTGGTCATGCAAGTTTTTGGCACTGTTATCAGGGAGGTAAGTTCTTGTACAAATTATAATATTTATTTTATTTTCTCTTTTTACTTTTCT
>NW_011501532.1:24199-24633 GCF_000495115.2 Populus euphratica
TTCAAAATGAGAATAATGAGAATAACCGTGCTAGAACACTTAGAGACCACATGAATCCCACAAGAACAAGTGCATCATCATGCATAGTTTTCTCTCTTGATATATCTTATTTTAATTTTAAACTAGACATTATTAAACTTTTACATTCTTTTCACGGTTTAGATTTAGAAAATCTATACTTGCATTTAAGGGAATTTGAGGAGGTCTGTAACACTTATAATGACTTAAATTGTAGCATGAACACCGTCAGATTAAAGCTTTTTTCTTTTTCATTAAAAGATAAAGCTAAAACATGGTTATAAATTTTGAGACCAGGATCTATTTATGCTTGGAAGAAATGCAACAATAGTTTTTAAAGAAGTTTTTTCCTTTTCATAAAACAAACTCTTTCAAAAGACAAATCACCACTTTAACTCAAAAACCAGGGGAAACAA
>NW_011501532.1:26834-39774 GCF_000495115.2 Populus euphratica
AAACATACAACCCTGGTTGGAGAAATCACCCAAATTTCAGTTCGAAAAGTGACAATGCACAAACTTCACAACCATAGTTTCAAGCGCAGCATAATTTTCAAAATTCTCATGGATATGCACCACCTTATACTCCACTTCCTGAAGAAATTTTGAGAAAACTTTGTATGCATTCATTAAAAGCAAGAGACAATCAACACTCAATTTGCTCAAAGCCTAACAGATATTAAAGATGAGTTGTAAAATTCACATCTACACTCAGTTTTCAAGTGAAATGTAAGTTTCCATCTCAACCAGAGCAAAATCCCAAGGGAAAATACAATACAAATACAAGTAGTTCTGGAAGTCAACACATGAATCAAGTCAAATCAGTCATCACTCTTCATAGTGGTAAGGTTATTCAAAAACTAATTCTTGAACCTTGTGAGAAAGATCATGAGTCAAACTCTGAGGGTAAAGAAGGGGTTGAATTTGAACATTGCAAAGAAAATATTGATTTCCCACCAGCACTTCCATTTCCTCATGTCATGATCAAACAAGAAATCAAGGATGAAAAAAGCACCGAAAATATTGTTGCAGATCTTTTGTCAAGAGTGACAATAGATTCGACAGGCGACATCACATCAATCGATGATTACTTTCTTAATGAATCCTTACTTTCTCTTAGTTCAATGCCTTGGTTTGCTAAAAAATATTAATTTTCTTGCTTTAGGATTTTTGCCAGCTTATTAAAGTACCGAAGACAAAAAAAACAATTTAAGCGATATGCAAAAATTTTATTGGGATGACACTTACTTATTCAATTATTGTCCTAATCAAATATTTCAAAGATACATTCCCAACAATGAGGTAAGTAGTTTTATTAAATTTTGTCACTTTAAGGCACGTGGGATCATTTCTTATATAAAAAAAAAGAACTGTAGAAATCTTTCAAAGCGGATTTTACTAGCTGACACGACTAAAAGATTGATGTCTTCTCCCAAGTGTAGGAGTGTCAAAGTAATAAATAACCAGGCAAGACTGAGGTCGAACCACAGGGAGATTAATTGTACAAATTATAAATAACAATAATACAACAACAACAACAACAATAATAATAGTAATAACAATAATAATAATAATAATAGTAATAATAATAATAATAATAGTAGTAGTAGTAGTAGTAGTAATAATAATAATAATAATAATAAAGAAAAAGAAGAAGAATAAGATGAGAACTTTGAGATGGAATATTAACGTAAAGATTTAACAACGATAACAAACAATGACAAGGTTAGAGGATCCACTAATGGTATGTCAAACAAGTATAGTATAAACTCTTATTATTCAATTGGAAACCACACACAAAGGAGGTTCCAATCATATTATAGATTGTTAATATGATTACATTAGTCATCTTATTCAATTAATGCTAATACTTGTAAATGTCGTCAAGCATTCATGATTATAACTTATGTTAACAACAAATCAAGTTCCTTTCATAACTCAGGTGTCAGTTATACCATACACTATAGGCTATGAAAGTGCCAAGCATTTGTTGTACCAAGTGTTATACAACATAAATCAAGATTAGTCATTTAACAAGCAAAGTATTAAAGAGTGAAGGAGATAACAAATATAAAACATGTTAGTATCAAACATTAAAGTCCATATTAAGTTTACACTATACTTATTCTTACCCCATTAGTGTAACCTTTTCCCCTTGACATAATAAACTTAGCTAGACATAATGAAAGAAAGAAAAATAAATAAACAAAATAAGAACATAAATAAGATAAGAGTTAACTAAGTAAATGACAGGAAATGAAAGGCATAAACTTGATATTAATGAAAGCAAAGCATAAACATTACAAAAAATACAAAGAGAGAAAGCAAGAGCATGATCTTGATCTGGACACCAAGATGTCTAAATGCATGGCAAATGCCTCCTTTTATAGGCCAAAATTGAAAACTATTGATTTGATGACTAATTGATGAGTGGGTGGCCAACTCTTGACCTGGTGACAATCCTTATCTTCTCTTGTCTTCCCAAAACATCATTGATAACGTCAAAATTGGAGCCACTCAAAAACATGAAAGTTGTAGGCATTTGTCTCAGTTTTCTTGTCATTCAGCTCATTTGGACTTCTAGAACTCCAGATATGGCCAAAATACTGAACAACGCTCGAGCTGGAGGACAGATTCGGGCTTCTTTGTTGTTGCTATAATTTGAACTTGAAAATGGCCTTTTTAGATCTTGGGCTCCATATAAAAGTTGTAGGCCTATGTCTTACCTTTCCATTCATATAAAGTAGACCTAAATCTGAGATCTATAGATATGACCCAATTATCGAATAATGTTCCGGTTTGGATTGCACCGACATCTCTTTTCTAATTTTGGTCATCTCTTTGCCCTTGCAATTTAAGTTCTTAAAGTCATCAATCAATCCTTTCATTTATGTGATAGGCCTGCATTTAAAATGAACATTTACGACAAATTAAAGGTATCTTATATTATTAGATATATTATTATAAAACATGCTTTAGTTAAGGAGTTAGTGATACTTCAAGTGCAAAATGATGATATAAAACCATGATAAAAATGCACTTTTAAGTACTAATTACACCCCCTAACCAGCTTATTACTAGTCCCTAGTAATCAAAGCGTTAAAATAGAAAAACAATTTATAAATTCCACAAAGCAAGGTATTCATCATTTAACTTCCATTAATCTATCCAGATAAACAAACTCTCATTAAATTTATATATCTGCTCAATACCTCTTAACAAATATTAATAAACCTTTCTTTTATGCTCAATGTATCAACACATAATTATGGGGCTTTTCTTGGAAGAAAACAAAATTTTTGTTCTAATGTTTAAGGTTAACTTCCTTAGATTGGGATTATTATTTTTGTCTTTTTTTTTTATATATATGTATATACATATAACTTAAAACACCATGCATCTTTAACCTATGTAACGAGCTTTCGGCTAATGACTCCCAGACCAGTTGGTCTTAGGGCATTAGGTGTTGAGACACCCCTACGAGCTTAATAACTCGGGTCGCAGATATTGATATGTAGATAGTGCAATGTTTGATTTCCTTAAGCTTTTCTCCTCAACCCATGTAACAAGCATTGGGCCAATAGCTCCCAAGTCAGTTGACTTTAGGGTATTAGGTCTTAAAACACCCCTTTGGGCTTAATTGTTTAGGTTAGGGAGGCTACGAAACCAAACTTATCTACATTTTTATTATTATCATTTTTTAATTTTTTTAATTTTTTTTAATTATATACAATCCCTTTCCCTTAGTTGTTACCTTTAACAAAAGAACATAAAATAATATAATAATCTAATATGCAACCCACAATCATATGTTAAAGTGTGTGTGTGTGTAAATTAAGGTTTAAGAATACATGTTAAATAAGTATATGAGCAGAATTAAGTGATAACAATGCGAGAGTTTGTAAACCTGAATATTTCAAGAAGTATTATAATGGTTACTAAGATGCGTCTCAAGAGTCATAAAAGTTCCCCTTACTCTGCCATCATAGTAACAACAATTTTGCACATGCTTTATGAAATAGAAAACATATTTTTTTTTATTTTTTTTTAGCTACTACCCTCTCCCCCCAACCAAAACGAGACATCGTCCTCATGTTCTAGGGTAGAAAGATAGAGTATAGAAGATATCACCTAAAATAACGAACACTAACAAACCTGAAACACACTAAAACACATATAAGAAACAACAAAACACAATAATAAAACCAAAAGACACAAATATTCATAAATGAAGGCTCAAATCCAATCTAAGCTTTTTACGGCTTTCCTTAGATGACCAATTTATGCGACTCATGGAAAGATCAATCACAGAAATGAAAGATTGTAGTTGGTCAATCAATTGTTCAGCAGTAGCAGTAGAGATTATGATTTGTCGTGCAGAAGATGTTAGAAATTCCTGTTCCACAGCATGATCAAGAAAAGGCAACAACTTATCATAATAACCATTAACATTTAACAAACCTATGAGTTTATGGTGAATGTGCAGTTGAGCCCAAGAGGAAATATGAAAGATCTCTTCCAATGTGCCTAGACCACCTAGTAAAGCAATGAAGGCATCGGCATGGTTAAACATTGCATTCATTCGAGCTGACATTGTGGAGACTTGAAGTTCCTCTCCAATTATTTTTCCAATGATGTCCCCTTGTGCTAAAGCTTTAGGGACGACCCCCAAAACTTGACTACCTCCTAAAAATACAGCTATTGACACACCTCCCATTGACCCAAGATTGCCTCCCCTATACACTAAACGAATCTTTATCTTAGCTAGCACCTGACCAAGATGATTTGCTGATTCTAAAAACTCGTTTTCTTGCCCTAGACTAGATCCACCGAAAACATAAATATTTCTTATCTGATGACCTGAGGAACTTGCCATTTCTACACACTTATGTATTTGTTGAATATATGGGTTGAGTAGAAATGAAAGGAAGTAAGAGAGGATTTTATAGATGAGAAATTAGAAAGGCAATCATACCACCTATATGGAGGCCAGCTGGAGTCTCACACACACACACACTCTCTCTCTTTATTTATTTATTTATTTACTTTTGAAAAAGTATGTGTATGTACAGGTAGTTGTGATTGTGGCTCACATCTTCCCTTGGTTTTATGTCCAAGAACAACTTAAATGCCCTCTATGGGTCGGGGATAGGCTTCCCATCCAATTTTCTTAAAAACTAGCAAACAAGGTCTTTTTAGTCAGATTCCCAAGACTAAGTCGATCATGTTCTTTATGAAATCAAAACACTGTTCGGTAATTAGGTCATATCTGGAGCTATAGATCTCAGATTTGGGTCTACTTTATATGGATGGAAAGGTAAGACATAGGCCTATAACTTTCATATGGAGCCCAAGATCTAAAAAGGCCATTTTGAAGTCCAAATTGTAGCAACAACAAAGAAGCCCGAATATGTCCTCCACCTCGAGCACTGTTCAGTATTTTGGCCATATTTGGAGTTCTAGAAGTCCAAATGAGCTGATGTTTTTACACAAGACAACTGAGACAATTGCCTACAACTTTCATGTTTTTGAGTGGCTCCAATTTTGAAGTTATCAATGACGTTTTGGGTAGAAAAGAGAAGATAAGGATTGTCACCAAGTTAAGAGTTGGCCACCCACTCATCAATTTAGAATATGATTGGAACCTCCTTTGTGTGTGGTTTCCAATTAAATAATAAGAGTTTATACTATACTTGTTTGACATGCCATTAGTGGAACCTCTAACCTTGACATTTGTTATTATCATTGTTTAATCTTTACATTAATATTCCATCTCAAAGTTCTCATCTTCTTCTTCTTCTTCTTCTTCTTTTTCTTTATTATTGTTATTATTATTATTACTATTATTATTAGTATTACTACTACTATTATTATTGTTATTGTTGTTGTTATTATTATTATTATTATTATTATTATTGTTGTTGTTGTTGTTGTTGTTGTTGTTGTTATTGTTATTATTGTTGTATTATCGTATTTATAATTTGTACAATTAACCTCCCTGTGGTTCGACCCCGGTCTTGCCGGGTTATTTATTACTTCGACACTTCTGCACTTGGGAGAAGACAACAATCTTTTCGTCGTGTCAAGTTTTTGACGCCGTTGCCGGGGAGGTAAGTTCTTGTATAAATTATATTATTTATTTTATTTTCTCTTTTCACTTTTCTTGTATATAACTTTGTTTCTTTTTATTTTGTTTTCTTCCTTCTTCTTTTTTTTTATTTTATTCCTACACGTGCATGAGAGTGTGGTCACGTACATCAAGTGGTAGACTTTGTAGGGTATCCTCATCATTTTCAGAAAATATGGCTGAAGAAAATAATCAATCATTTCATAATGAAAATAATGAGAATAACCGTGCTAGAACACTTAGAGACCACATGAATCCCACAAGAACAAGTGCACTATCATGCATAGTTTTTCCTCCTGATGCATCTCACTTTAATTTTAAACCAGGTATTATTCAACTTTTACCTTCTTTTCATGGTTTAGAATTGGAAAATCCATACTTGCATTTAAGGGAATTTGAAGAGGTTTGTAACACATATAATAATTTAAATTGTAGCATGAACACCATCAGATTAAAGTTTTTCCCTTTTTCATTAAAAGATAAAGCTAAAACATGGCTACAAAATTTAAGACCAGGATCCATTCGTGCTTGGGATGAAATGTAACAACAATTTTTAAAGAAGTTTTCCCATCTCATAGAACAAACTCTTTCAAGAGACAAATCACCACTTTCACTCAAAAACTAGGAGAAACATTTTACTAATGTTGGGAGAGGTATCGAGACTTGCTTAGTACTTGCCCTCATCATGGTTTTGAAACATGGAGATTGGTTTCACATTTCTATGAAGGGTTAACACCTAAAGATAGGCAAATGGTTGAATTGATGTGCAATGGAACTTTTGAAGATAAAGACCCTCATGAAGCAATGGAGTACTTAGACTTGTTAGCTGAAAATGCTCAAAAGTGGGACACTACGGGTACTTATGAGGCACCGAGTAAAACTCAACCTCACACATCTAGTGGAGGCATGTACAACCTTAGGGAAGATCATGACCTTCAAGCCAAGTTTGCATCTTTAGCTAGAAAAGTCGAGGCACTAGAATTGAAAAAGAGTGGTCAATTAAAATCTGTTGAAAACATTGTGTGTCAAATCTGTGAAACAAATGAACACTCAACCAACGATTGTCCAACCTTGCCTTCTTTTAAGGAATGTCTTCATGAACAAGCCCATGCTTTAAACAGTTTTCAAAGGGCCGACCACAACCCATACTCCCAAACATACAACCCTGGTTGGAGAAATCACCCAAATTTCAGTTGGAAGAGTGAGAACAACAATGCACAAACTTCACAACCACCGTTTCAAGCATACCATAATTTCCAAAATTCTCATGGATATGCACCTCCTTATGCTCCACCTCCTAGAAGAAATCTTGAGGAAACATTGCATGCATTCATTGAAAAGCAAGAGTCAACTTGCTCAAAACATGATAGATTTTAAGGATACTCTTGCAAAATTAACATCTGCTCTCAGTTTCCAAGAGAAAGGTAAGTTTCCATCTCAACCACAACAAAATCCCAAGGGGCAATATAATGCAAATCCAAGTAGTTCCGGAAACCAACACATGGATCAAGTCAAATCAGTCACTACTCTGCGCAGTGATAAGGTTATTGAAAAACCCTCTCTTGAACGTTATGAGAAAGATGATGAGTCAATCTCTGAGAGTAAGGAAGGGGTTGAATTTGAAAATTGTAAAGAAAAGACTAATTCTCTGCCAGCACTTCCATTTCCGCAAGCCATGACCAAACAAAGGAAAGTCAATCACAACTCTGAAATTTTTGAAACTTTCAAACAGGTGAGAATCAATATACCTTTGCTGGATGCTATTAAACAGATTCCTTCCAATGCTAAATTTTTGAAAGATCTATGCACTGTGAAGAGGAAACTGAATGTGAAAAAGAAAGCCTTTCTAGCGGAACACGTAAGTGCCATTCTTCAAAACAATAATGCTTTGAAATATAAAGACCCTGGTTGTCCTACAATTTCCTGCTTTATTGGAGAGCATAAAATTGAAAGAGCCTTACTTGATCTAGGTGCTAGTGTGAATTTACTTCCATATTTAGTTTTTTAGAGTCTCAATCTAGGTGAGTTAAAACCAACTTTTATAACTCTTTTACTTGCCGATAGATCTATAAAAGTGCCTAGAGGAATAATTGAAGATGTGTTAATACAAGTTGATAAATTTATTTATCCTGTGGATTTTATTGTCTTGGACACACAACCTGTTGAAGTATGTAATTCATTTCCTGTTATTTTAGGACGTCCATTTCTTGCAACTTCTAATGCATTGATTAATTGTAGGAATGGACTGATGAAGCTATCATTTGCTGATGCAGCTATCATTTGGAAACATGACATTGGTGATGAATATTTTCAACATTTGCAAGCAACCTAGAGATGATAATGATTTACAGGAAGTGGACTTTACTGAAAAATTAATTCATGATCAATTTCCAACCACTTCCAATGAAATTGAGATTGATGAATCTAATGATTTGGAAATGATTTATTTTCAGGAAGAATCAAAGACAAGTAATTGGAGGCCACAAATTGAGGAATTGCCACCACGATCAATTAAGTCCATACCTTCAAGTGTTCAACCACCAAAACCTGATTTGAAGTCGTTGCCATCCAATCTCAAATACTCATTTTTGGGAGAAAATGAAACTTTTTCGGTAATAATCTCTTCCAAACTTAATGCACATCAAGAAGGTAAGTTATTACAAACTCTGAAAATGCACAAAAATGCATTAGGATGGACCATAGCTGATATAAAGGGAATTAGTCCTTTGATTTGTACACACAGAATTTATTTAGAGGAAGATGCTAAACCCTCTAGAGAAATGCAACGAAGGCTAAATCCTAATATGAAAGAAGTAGTGAAAAATGAAGTCATTAAGCTTCTAGATAATGAAATCATTTATCCTATTTCTGATAGCAAATGGGTAAGTCCTACCCAAGTTGTACCCAAGAAGTCTTGAGTCACTGTGATAACAAATGAGAACAATGAGTTAATTCCCACTAGAACTGTTACTGGTTGGCGCATGTGCATTGACTATAGGAAACTTAATTCAATGACTAGAAAAGATCATTTTCCTTTACCTTTCATGGATCAAATCCTAGAAAGAGTTGCAGGTCATGAATTTTATTGTTTCCTAGATGGCTATTCAGGTTACAACCAAATTGAAATTGCATTGGAAGATCAAGAAAAGACTACTTTCACATGTCCATTTGGTACTTTTGCATGTCGAAGGATGCCTTTTGGATTATGTAACACACCAGCCATATTTCAAAGATGCATGCTTAGTATATTTAGTGATATGGTTGAACATTTTCTTGAGATTTTCATGGATGATTTTTTTGTTTTTGGCGATTCATTTGATGATTGTTTGACTAACTTAGAAAAGGTTTTGACTAGGTGTGAAGAGAAGAATCTTGTGTTGAATTGGGAAAAATGTCATTTTATGGTAACAAACAGCATTGTACTTGGTCACATTGTTTCATCAAAAGGAATTGAGGTTGACAAATCTAAAATCGAGTTAATTGCAAACTTGCCAATACCAAAATCTCTTAAAGATGTTAGATCATTCCTGGGACATGCTGGTTTTTATAGAAGGTTCATCAAAGATTTTAGTGTAATATCTAAGCCTTTTAAGTAACCTTCTAACAAAGGATACTATTTTTGAATGGACTGAACATTGTGAAAAAGCCTTTGTTAAACTTAAAAACTTGCTTACTTGTGCTCCTATCATTCAACCTCTCGATTGGTCATTACCTTTTGAAATAATGTGTGATGCTAGTGATTATGCCGTAAGTGCTGTTTTAGGAGAAAGAAAAGATAAGAAACCTTATGTAATTTACTATGCAAGTAAAACTTTAAATAGTGCTTAAATGAATTATACCACCACTGAAAAAGAATTACTTGTAGTAGTATTTGCATGTGAAAAATTCAGATCTTATCTTGTTGGCTCACCTGTTGTTGTTTTTAGTGATCATGCAGCATTGAAATATCTTCTTTCTAAGAAAGATTCTAAGGCTAGATTGGTGCGGTGGATTTTATTACTTCAAGAATTTGATATCACAATCAAAGATAAGAAAGGCAGCGAAAATATTGTCGCAGATCACTTATCAAGATTGACAACAGATTCGAAAACTGACATCACACCAATCAATGACTACTTTCCTGATGAATCTTTACTTTCTGTGTCTACAATGCCTTGTGACACGACTAAAAGGTTGATGTCTTCTCCCAAGTGCAGGAGTGTCGAAGTAATAAATAACCCGGCAAGACCGGGGTCGAACCACAGGGAGGTTAATTGTACAAATTATAAATAACAATAATACAACAACAATAACAATAACAATAACAACAATAATAATAATAACAATAATAATAATAATAATAATAATAATAATAATAATAATAATATAGTAGTAGTAGTAGTAGTAATAATAATAATAATAATAATAATAATAATAAAGAAAGAGAAGAAGAAGATGATGATAAGAACTTGGAGATGGAAAATTAATGTAAGGATTAAACAATAATAATAACAAATGTCAAGGTTAGAGGTTCCACTAATGGTATATCAAACAAGTATAGTATAAACTCTTATTATTGAATTGGAAACCACACACAAAGGAGGTTCCAATCAGATTATATATTGTTAACATGATTACATTAGTCATCTTATTCAATTAATGCTAATACTTGTAAATCTCGTCAAGCATTCATGATTATAACTTATGTTAACAACAAATCAAGTTCCTTTCATAGCTCAGGTGTCGGTTATACCATACATTATGGGCTATGAAAGTGCCAAGCATTTGTTGTACCAAGCGTTATACAACATAAATCAAGATTAGTCATTTAACAAGCAAAGTATTAGAGAGTGAACAAGATAACAAATATAAAACATGTTAGTATCAAACATTAAAGTCCATATTAAGTTTACATTATACTTATTCTTACACCATTAGTGTAACCTTTTCACCTTGACATAATTAACTTAGCTAGACATAATGAAAGAAAGCAAAATAGATAAACAAAATAAGAACATAAAAGTTAACTAAGTAAAGGAAAGGAAATGAAAGGCATAAACTTAATATTAATGAAAGCAAAGCATAAACATTACAAAAAATACAAAAAGAGAAAGGAAGAGCATGATCTTGATCTGGAAACCAAGATGCCTAAATGCATGGCAAATGCCTCCTTTTATAGGCCAAAATTGGGAACTATTGATTTGATGACTAATTGATAAGTGGGTGGCCAACTTTTGACTTGGTGACAATCCTTATCTTCTCTTGTCTGCCCAAAACGTCATTGATAACGTCAAAACTGGATCCAGTTGCAAACATGAAAGTTGTAGGCAATTGTCTCAGCTTTCTTGTGTAAAAAATTCAGCTCATTTGGACTTCTAGAACTCCAGATATGGCCAAAATACCGAACAGTGCTCGGGCTGGAAGACAGATTCGGGCTTCTTTGTTGTTGCTACAATTTGGACTTGATAATGGCCTTTTTAGATCTTGGGCTCCATATGAAAGTTGTAGGCCTATGTCTTACCTTTCCATCCATATAAATTGGACCTAAATCTGAGATCTGTAGCTCCAGATATAACCCAATTACCGAACAGTGTTCCGGTTTGGATTGCACCGACATCTCTTTTCTAAGTTTGGCCATCTCTTTATCCTTGCAATTTAAGTTCTTCAAGTCATCAATCAATCCTTTCATTTATGTGATAGACCTGCATTAAAAATAGACATTTACCACAAATTATAGGTATCTTATATTATTAGATATATTATTATAAAACATGCTTTAGTTAAGGAGTTATTGATACTTCAAGTGCAAAATGATGATATAAAACCATGATAAAAATGCACTTTTAAGTACTAATCACCTTGGTTTGCTAATATTGTCAATTTTCTTGTTTCAGGACAATTGCCAGCTCATTGGAGTACCCAAGATAAAAGAAAGTTCTTGAATGAAGTGAAGAACTTTATTGGGATGATCCTTATTTATTCAAATATTGTCCTGATCAAATATTTTGAAGATGCATTCCGGACAATGAGGTAAGTAGTGTCATTAAATTTTGAGTCGATTTGGAGTCCCTCGTGCCATAATAAGTGATGGTGGAACACATTTATGCAACAAGCCATTTGAGTCTTTAATGAAGAAATATGGAATCACACACAAAGTTGCCACCCCTTATCACCCTCAAACAAGTGGACAAGTAGAGCTTGCTAATAGGGAGATCAAACATATTTTGGAGAAAACAGTGAACCCTAATAGGAAAGACTGGTCTTTAAGACTTAATGATGCACTTTGGGCTTATCGAACTGCTTATAAAACATCATTAGGTATGTCACCTTATAGACTAGTCTATGGAAAACCTTGTCACTTGCCTGTGGAACTTGAACATAAAGCTTATTGGGCTATTAAAGCTTTCAATTCAAATATGGATGATGCTAGTCAATTGTGAAAATTACAAATAAATGAGCTTGAGGAAATAAGAAATGATGCATATGAAAATTCAAGAATTCATAAAGCAAGAATTAAAGAGTTTCATGACAAGAAAATACAGAGAAAAACCTTCAATGTTGGTCAAAAAGTCTTGCTTTATAATTCTCGACTGCATTTATTTACTGGAAAATTAAGATCAAGATGGAGCGATCCTTTTATTGTGGAACATGTGTATCCATATGGGGCCTATGACATCGAGAATCCAAAGAATGGCAATACTTTCAAGGTAAATGGGCATCGTCTGAAAGTCTACTTTGACAATTTTTCAGTTGAACATAACTCTATTGAATTGGGTGATCTTGTATATAAAGATTGATTTTATTTTATTTTATTTTGTTTTTGTTACTTTTTGAGTGATTTTTGCAAGTTTCTCTCACCCCGGTCAAATGGCGGACAACGGTACTCCATGACTTAAGTCGGTTCTCTCAGTTTCCCACAATAACTGATATTTGTGTATATATTTGTGCAATTCTTTGAATCTTTCTTCTAATTCTCATTTGAAAATGGACACTAATCTTGAAAAATTGAAAAAGTATTTTCCTGCTCTACCTCAGAATGCGATTACAAAAATTTACCGTGCTAGATGTGTAAGATTGAGATTGTTAATGAATCATGGAATTCCTGAAGATATTCGTTGGTTGATTGAAGCAAAGGTCCGATTATCAGGTGAGTCCTCTAACTTGTTCATTTCACACATGCTTGGAACAGGTAAAAGCACTTTTGCAAAGAAACGTCGTGCAAAACGACTAGAAGTCTGTCATCGATGTGCTAGATGGACTTGTAATACATAATGTCGTTCTTTAGGAATG
>NW_011501529.1:0-3982 GCF_000495115.2 Populus euphratica
TTTTTCTTTGTGAAAGATGCTCATAATTCCTATTCGATCAAGACACATCACCTTGAGAACATAATTGATACCATTTTTCATGTTTGTACAATTTTCTTTTCAAGAATATGCAATAAAATTTTCCTTTGAATTTTTGATTTCTACAATGATTAGTGATCTACTGCTTTAGAGGTACCAAATCATATATTAAATAGACTTCCCTGTTCTAATGAGTTATTAGTGGTTTTATTAATCAATCAACTCAGTGGAGGAGATATATCAAACCCCGTCAATAGCCCTCACAAATAATATACAAATATATATGATGTTAGAATTAAAAAAATTCATAATAAAAACAAAGAAATAAAGATCAAATATATATTAAGAATGTACAAACTAGGTAACAAAAATAACACAATTTCAATTTCTTCCATATTTTAGATATGAAAAAATAAGTAAATTGCAGAAATATTTAGTATTATCTGCAAAACCATCATTAAAATCTAAAATCAAAGTATTGTTGTGCATCATGCATGAATGGTAAAATCTTATTACAATCTCATACGTAATAAAACATAAGGATTATAGGAAAAAATAAAAGGAAAATAAAAAATATTTATCTTATTATAGTACCTACTAAGAAAAAATTTCTTTTAATGAAATACAAATAGCATTTAGTCTTTATATTTTTATCCCTCTATATGTTTTCAAAGGAACCAACAGATTCATGTCTATTTGAGATGGATAGTTAATCGAGTTGCCCAACACTAGCGTGAAGGATGACAATAGCTATCAAATATTAAATCTGTGTACAAATTTAGATTATCTCAACTTGTAAGAATTGACTATATACAAGGTAAGCTTTGTTTGAAAAATAAATTTCCTCCTAATTTTTTTCTCCAATAATATTTCTAAAATTAATTTGAGTGAAATAGTATATAAATCAATTTCAATAGAAAAAAAATACAAAAAACTTGTCTCCGGAAGACTCGACTAGGAAGGTGTTATTGAATATAGTCTCTCAAAGTGTGGATACTCTTAAGATAGAAAAGGAATGAAAGAAAAAGAGATCCAAGTTGTATGATCAAGACATAATATCACCAAATAAAATAGCAAAGTTTATGCTCCTAACATAGAATGAGTTGGTTTCAAAGCTATAAAAATTAATAAAAATGAACTTAATTCATACAGACTTTATTAAAAGAAGAAAATAATTGATAGCTTTAGGTCCAAGAATCAATCTTTATTTTGCAAATTTAGATGAACAATCAAATTTAGATGAACAACAAAAAAGAGTGATGGATCAATATTTTTCATATATGTTTTTTACCTGGATCCTCACTGAGAAGAACCAGTGCAAGGTGGATGATCCAAACAAACCATGGGTATAACTAAATGTTGAGTCCAAACATTTATAAATCTGAATAGGCTATCTAACCTAGTATTTTTGTGCTCAGCTAAATGTTAAGCCTAATCATGTACGGGTTTGACAAGGCTACTACACCTAGTATCATCAAACTCAGCCAAGCACTGAGCCCAATCATTCACAGGTTTGACAAAGATTACTAAAACTAGCATCATTAGACTTCGCCAAATGTTTAACCTAATCATATGTGTTTTTGAAAAGGCTATTAAACACATTATCTTTAGACTTGACTGAATGCTTAGCCCAATCATACATGTGTCTAGAAAAGCTACTAGACTCATCGTCCTTGAACGAGTCCAAACAATTAGTCCAATTATACATGTGTCTGGAAAGGTTACCAGACCTGTCATTCTTAGATAACACCAAACACTACTTTTTTATGATAAAGTCAAATATATTTTTCTATAATAAAGTCGGAGATATTTTTTTCATTAAAATTATAAGGGAGATTTTACACTTTCCCCCTTCTCTCCATAAAAAGATTCATGAGCTATAAATACATAAAAGACTTTTCAGCGAAATAGGTCAAAATATTTATTTTCCACTACATATTTTAGAATAGTATATTTCTAAGATATTATGGCTTTTCCTCTAAAACAAATACTCACTTACGCATTAAAGAGTCTTTGAATTCGCCAAAGAAGGTCTTTTGCAGGTATTAGTGCACCATCCACTTGCCATCTCGGTTAGGTAGAATGGATTAGATTGTTATAATTAAGAGATTAACTGATAATATAAGATATAGGCTTTGCTCCTAAGCTACTTGGATTTTTAGGACATCATCATTAACACCGTTTGTGAGAAACATTTTAAAAGATCATTGATTGTTTTTTTCAAGAGTTAGGTTATTGACATCCCTAATCACCACCAAAGGTAGATTATAGAAATTCTTGAAGACACTAACTGTCCCATTTATTTTAACGAGCCTACAAACTTATTAAAGAAGGATAAAATGATCCACTCATTGAGATGTAACTAGCTAAGATCTGGTTGGTAATATCAAAACGCTTATCTCATGAACCCTTAAAGAGAAAAGGAATATTATATAGAATATATATAAAAGGGGCCTATAGTCTCAAAATGATAATGGACAGAGCCTAGGATTTACTGGCTAATACATGCAGTCTCATTGGGCATTTGAGTTTGTACTCTTTTGAATGAAGACAAGTAATAAATTCTATGTCCTTAGCACATAAACTATTAATGGTATCATTAGCATGAGCTTGAGATAACCTTTTTCTCTCTCGAGGTTCCCTAGCAGTAGTAAAAGAAGGACTCGTATAAGAAAAACTACTTGTTTCCCTATAAAAGGTGGATGATGGTGTGTCACCCTTTCTTGTTCTTAGATCTATTCTAATAAACCCCTATCCTTGATTGTTTTTTTCATTCTTATGTTGGAACTTGAACTCTTTTTTAGGGGAAGCAACATCTCTATTTTTAGAGACAGATTTGACTCTTTCTAGATTTATTTTTTCTATTTAAAGACAAGAAAAGAAAAAAAAATAAAGATGAAAAATACCATAAATAAGTTTTTTACTCTTAGATTAGAATAAAGATTAATTAAGATCTTTTTTATATAGTAGTTTTTTAGGAACCACAAAAAGTAAAGGTAAAAGATAAGATAAAAGTAAGAAAGACTACAGTTATAAAAACAACCCTTTTCACTTATGTTGTTAGATGAATGATAACCTTTCGTGTCATCTAGAATCTCCAGAAACCTTCTTAATTATTGTATTAAATATAAAGCCATCATTTTGCTTCCTAAGGACCCCCTCCCCTAATATGGGCAAGCCACTTGACCACAAGGATCCCAATAGTTCTGCGTGAGATAAACAAGATCTCACAGAAGTTAGATTCTTTCATTAAATCTTTTTTGACCTTTCAAAATATTTGAATATTCAATACTCAAAGACTGTAGGGACAACTAATGGATAAATGTGTTTCATATATGTTTTTTACTTGGATACTCGTTGAGAATAACTAGGGGCTAGATGAATGGTTCAAACAAACCTTAAGCACAGCTAAGCACTATGTTCAAATATACATAGGTCTGGAAAGGCTACCAGACTTAATATTCTTGAGCTCAGCCTAGCACCGAGCCTAATCATACTCAAGTCTGGCAAGACTACTAAACCTAACCTCCTTAGGCTTAGTTCACACATAGGTTTGACAAAGTTATAAGACCTAGCATCCTTAAGACTCTATTTGTTTACGTGGTTGCGTCCACGTTTAGCTGCGTTTACAATTATAATGTGTTTGGTTAACAACGGGCCACAGTTTTTGATGCATGGGTCCCACATAGATATGTGTTGCAAACGCAGGAATGTTAGAAGCAAGTCTGTCTTGCTTTTATCATAACTGCTGATTAAAAAACGTGAAAAGTAGAGAATGAGAATAAAAAAAGAGAAGCTTTTGAATGCTGAGATTTCAAATTAGTTGATGTCATTGTTTTCTTATGATATTTTTATATTAAATAAGTATGATAATGCATAATCTTATTACTATTTTAGAAAAAATTATGATAACTTAGAAAAGAGATATATTTCTCGTATAAAATTTATTTAAAAAATTAAGTTA
>NW_011501529.1:4263-22310 GCF_000495115.2 Populus euphratica
CCAATGGTTTTTACGCGCGTCACCCACCACATTATATTTATGAATTTGTTGCAAGTCATGAAAACTGTAATTTTTATCAGATGAAATTTATACATGATAGAATTGTAAATAGTTCAATAAAATAATAAAAAATATTTTATATCAAGTATTATTTATTTCATGATATAATAGAAGTAATTAATTTTATAATATTTAAATTTAAAACCATCAATATTAATATATATTTTTTAAAATTATTTTATAACCTCATAAGAGTAATTAATTCTATAATAGTTAAATTTAAAATCATCAATATTAATATATATTTTTAAAAATTATTTTATAACTTTAATTTTAAAAAAATTGTTAACCAAACACATTAAACTACTTTTTCTTCAACTTCAATTTTAACCACAGTTTTAACCAAACACCTATTTTTTCAAACCAACTTCAACTAAAAGTACTTTTTATAAAACAATTTTTTTCAAATCACAACCACAACAGCTACCACAATGCCAAACACACTCTAAACTTAGCTAAGTGCCGAGTCTAATCATACATGGGTCTGGCAAGGTTACCAGACCCAACATCTTTAAGCGTTGTCAAACATTGCTTTTCTTTTAATAAAGTCATTGATTTTTTCTGATAAAATCAAAGATATTTGTCTTTGATAAAGTCAAAGATATTTTCCTCTAATAAATTAAATATATTTTTCCTTACAAAATTGCGAAGGAGATTTTACAATTTTCCCCTTCTCTATATAAACAAATTCATGAGTTATAAATACACAAGAGACCTTTCAGCCAAAGAAGGTGGAATCTTCATTCTCTATCGTATATTTATTTTAGAAGAATATCTATCTAAGATATAATGACTTTTCTTCTAAAAAAAATATGTATTTAAACATCAAAGAGTTTTTGAATTCACTAAACATTTTGCAGGTATCAGGGCACGAACCACTTGCCATCTCAAGTAGAGAGAATAAATGAGCTTATCAGAATAAAAAGATAAATGAGCTTATCAGAATAAAAAGATTAACTAATAATCTAAGATATAAATCTTGCATTCAAGATATTTAGAATTTTTGAGATCTATCATGAGGGAAGATAAAGGAGAAAAGAAGAATAAGGCATGCAAAATTTGAATGTAGCTAGTAGTGTCACCAAAGAAGAATGTAGACAAACCTCAATTAACTTCAAATATTGCTTTTACAACAAAGCAAGTTTTAATTCAGTGCGGATAATCTGGGTATGTTTTCTTTAATTTATATGATCTTGAAATTACAGGTGTCCAATCCCTTATTCTTTGAATCCAAATGAGAGACAATATAATGCCTTTCTTATGGAAGTGCTATGGTTTGCCTCGGAAAGGAGCTAGTTCATAGCAGTGCAAGTGTAAACCAGCACCCCCTGTATATTTTCATATATCTTTCTGTATCTCAAACCCTAGTAACTTCTCAAGTAAAAGACATGAAACCTCCAAGCCCGCACCTCTTTGCTCTTCTCGTAAATAGTTTACACCTTGCCTGCTCCTTGAAACCGTCACTAACCAGCTTTTAATTGAACCTGCTTTGACCTTATCAGCGTGGCAACACTAAATATACTACTCTCATTACTTTTATTACTCTTTTATTGTAGTTATGAGGAGGAAATGATAAAAAATGTACCTATATATATAGAAAAATTGTGTTTTAATGTCTTGGTTTGAGAGAGGAGAGTGGGTTATGTTGCTAAGCTTTTTCTAACAAGAATGGACTGAGGGAATTTCGGTCCCAAATGAAGGCACAATGATCAAACCTCGTAGGAACATTATTATAAGAGAGTTCAAGAATAAAAATTGATAGAAAGAGTGTACTTCCCTCCCATTGTTGTGGCTGTTTTTCTCCCTTTTTTCATCGTCGTCAAAATGGGACAAGATTGTATCCCTTATTAACATGAAATCATACCCAAGCAAGATAGATCTTAAAATTTACAGTCCTTCAATCATCAATCAGGCATATAATTAAGCTAATTATCAAATGCAAAAATAGATAGAAAGAGTGTACTTCCCTCCAGTTGTCGTGGCTGTTTTTCTCCCTTTTTTCATCGTCGTCAAAATGGGACAAGTTTGCATCACTTATTAACATGAAATCATACCCAAGCAATATAGATCTTAAAATTTACAGTCCTTCAATCATCAATCAGGCATATAATTAAGCTAATTATCAAATGCAAATTAACAACAACTAAAGAAACAAAAAAGAAAAAGAAATAACAAAACCTGAAAATGCTCAAGTAACAACCCAAATTCCCTAGCTACAAAGCCTGTCGCCTCCTTGGTAAGCTGCAAGTGATCATCGTGGGAAACTGAACTAATTGACATGGCGTCGGATCTATCTTTTGTTAGTATGGTGGTCGACCGGTGGCCCAATACGCCTCAGCTGGTAATTGAATAGAATTGAGAAGATTAGGAGGCAATCCATGAAATAGTTGCGCGTTTTGCTCCGCCATAACCTGATGTTGCTGTGGCTGTTGTTGCTGCTGCCCCACTCCTTCTGGTGACCCCATTCCACCCCCTTGCATAGGCATTTGTGGATCCTCCTCTTCTAGTGGGAGCCTCTCATAAGCAGCATTGCTAAATGACGCTGCCATAATCACAACCGGACCTGAAGCAGTCAGTGGACCAACAACACTCCCACCCACAACTTGCCCTTGTCCACCAGCTAAATATATGGTCAAGCCAGTAGCTGCGGGTGGAGCTGGGGGTGGCAAAAATGATCCAGCTAGTGACAATATCTCAAATCTACCATGTAAAGTCACAATTGCACCTGGTGAAGCTGGTTGCCTAAGGGTTACATTTGTTACTGTTCCAGTTCCACTCATAATGCAAACCCCTCGTTGTCTCCTCCTAGCAAATGTAGCAACACTCTCAACAATATCACATCCATCAGCAACCTCCATCAAGTGAGTGCGTAGAGCGTTTGCGCTGTCCCGTGTGATGATAATTGGGGGCTTAGGCTTATTCTTGGATCCGGCAGGTCTGCCTCGTGGTCTTCTTGTGATCTCTCCATCTCCATCTCCTGAAGTTATGAGTTCTTGGCCTTCTCTGTTGCCCATGCTATTGTTACTTTCGTCTCGCTCTCGTTTCAAGGACTTGTTTAGCCCACTGCTACTCCCACTCTGCTCATCTTCTGAATTCTGCTGTTGTTGGTGATGAAATTGGTGCTGCTGTTGCTGCTGGTGGTGTAATTGGAAGTCTCGTGTGTGAAAAGGAGGTGGTAGAGAATGGCCATGAGCCGTTACTGGATCCATAAGAGTCTTTCTTCTTTTTAACTCTACGACTTTCTTTTTTAGTATTAGTAAATATATCTAAAAGAACCGGTTCACTTACGAAAAAAATATAAGTGGCTATCTAGAAAATTAAACCCAGAAAATGGAAACACTAGCTAGCTAGGTAGTAATACTAAAGATTCAAGAAAGAGGGCTGCCGCTAGTGGAAGAAGAAAGGGGATAAAACAATAAGATGGAAGACTATTGGGGGCCGGGGTGGTTTCTTTTTTTCTGGCTTCTTTTGATGGTCTAACGAAGCAAAGTAATTAGAAGAACCAGATGCTATTATAAGCTAGCACTCACCAGCTGGCTCAGAAAGGAGAAAGATGAGTGGATTTAATTTTGGTGTAACCCATCAAATCCTGAGCTGGATTCTCCATCTATTGATCTTTCAACAAGCTGTAGTGTTTGTGTAGAAGTGTTATAGCTAAGGTGATGTTGGTTTTGCTGGTAAGAGCTTGGGAGGGATGGAAAGTACTGTGTTTTTTTGGGTAGCTAGAGAGAAGGTAAGCAAGTATATTTTTGGATTTGGTTTAGGGTTAGATTGAGGAATAGATCGATCACAGACAGATAGATAGATAGATGGGTTTGGTTTTGGTAAGGCTGCGTCCGTATGGGCGGTGGATGGGTCCCCACCTTTCTCTCTCTTGTCCCCTCCAGCTCTCCACGTTCTCTCTCCCCTTCTCCCCCTCCCTCTCTGGTTTATATATGCAGCATTAAATTATAATACTTGTTAATTATTCATAACCCGACCGAGTCCTTGGTCCTTATCTCCAAGTTTCAACTCTTCAACTCCGTCGTCTACCTACTACCTTCCTTCCTTACTCCTCTTCTCTTGCTGTTCCGATTACTATAAGGACCCCAGGTCAGATATATATTGCGCGTGTGTGGGGTTTTAATTAGTTGCTTAATTTGCTTCATCTAATAATTATTATTGCAAGTTCTCCTCCTATAGCATCATTTAACGCACTCAGAGTGCCTTAATCATTGATAAATAAGTGGAATCTATACTTTTATACTTTTATCATGAATCTGTAAGGAAAATATTTTTTTTAATAAATGCATTAATCCAAATATATGATTCCAGCTTAAAATTAATCAGAGATAATGAAATTAGTTTTGATAAACAAAAACCATAAAGAAAAAAATTAAAACAAGGGATCATCATTAATTATCGCTTGTTTTTATGTATAACAACTAATAATTGTCAATAAGCATATAGCTCAACTGGCAATAAGATCATCCTTTCCTAGAAAATCCCGTGTTCAAGCCTCTTCTTTGTAGTAATAATAACAATAATAATAATAATAACTAATAGTCAAATCTTATTGTTGACTAAAGTTAGGGTTTGATTCTATCAATATTATTATTTTGAATTATTGAAATGCAAAGGAGAATCCAAGAGAAAAAAAAAACAAAAAACTTATTCTACAAGAGAGTAAATTTACATATAGATGATTTTATTTTTTTATGAGAAACGGTATGTAGAATATAGTTAAGAAAAAACGATGTTAAATTAATGGAGTTATAAACTATATACAGGTGACGGTAAGATCTCTACAAGACATGCATCTCATAGTGAATAGAGCAAAATGACAGCTGGCACAATTAATTAAACGGGACTCTGTTCATGACCCCTGTGCATGCACCGTGGCTATGTTCTGCAAAAAATCCCCTCCATCGCTTGTTCTCTAGCTATTATGAAGGCTCACAGCATGTGTCACTTCCCCCGCTCCTTGCGGGTCTATTCTGCGGAATTTCAACTCCAGCTTCAACATCACTTCTCCTCTAGTGACATTAACATTAACAAAACACTAGAGGCGGTGCTTTAATTTCGCACAGGACTATTCATACTTCGATGTTTTTTTTGTTTTAAATTTATATATATTTTTTAATTTTTAATTTTACCTTTTAATATTTTATTAATCAATAATTGAATTTTAATTTTTTATTTATTTTCTATAAAATTATTTTAATTTCATAACCCAAATTACGAGTTTAACATAATAATCCAATTAAATAAGGTTTTTCTTTCATTTCTTTTCTTAATTATCTTTTTTTCCTCCAATTTTATCATTTAATATTTTATTGATTGAAAATCAAACCTTGTGATGTATTTTAATTTACTTTATATGAGGTTATCTTAGTCAGTTTGATGAGTTAACTTACGTAATATTTTTAATTTTATCATTTAATATTAGATTGATTGAAGATTATACTTCATAATTTGTTTCGGCTTGCTTTTTCTATGAGGTTATCCTGGTCTTATGACCTGGGTCATGAATTTCATGAGTTAACTCGGGCTGACTCGGGTTTATTTTAATTAATTTTTTCTCTTGATTTTATCTTTAAACATTGAGTTGATCGAGAATTGAGTTTTATAATTATTTTAATTTACTTTCATTAGGGCTATCTTAGTATCATGACTTAAACCATAAGTTAGATGAGTTAATTCGAATCTACTTGGGTTTTTTTGTGTGTTTTTTAAACAAACTCATTATTTAACATTGAGTTAATTGAGAATTAGTTTTTATATTTTTTTTATTTGCTTTATGCCAAGGTTGTCATGGTCTGAAGATCAAGATTATGAATTTAACAAGTTAACCTGGATCAATTCAATATATTGTTATCTTAATATTTTAAAAAAAAACTATCTTAGTTTTTTTAGTTAAAATATATTTTTACTAGTTATTTAGCTTATTTTAGACCTATTAAATTGGTCAGGTCATATCAAGTTAACCCACATAATTTTTTTTCTAAATAAATTTAGCAACACTTGAAATATTTTTTTTTGTTAAAAAACATTATTCAACTAGCATTTTAGGACAGGAAAATGATCTAATGGACATCTAATTATGATGATTTATGTACGAGGTTAATTTAACTTCCACCATTAATTACTAATATTTTGTGCACGCTTTCTAGTAGCAAAGCTATTCTATAACTCCATAATATATTATGCACAATATGTAACAGGTTTTTCCCATTGTAAATAACGTAAAAACATACAAGTAAACGGCTGTATTGCCACTTGAAATTGATCATAATTATGTAAACTTTACCAAATTGTTATGAAATAAGTATCAAAGAGCTATTCCTGATCTTTTTTCTTTTTGTAAGAGAATTTTGCTTCTCCATTGCTTCCCTGATTTCTTTAGATATTGTATTTATACTAATAGAAAAAAAAAACCCAACAGAAACATGACATAAAATATTTAATGGTGGTTTACCAATTAAAAGACAAAAACTATGATGAAATAAAAAAAGTTTTGTTGGCAATTTTTTTATCATTGCTGACATGTAAAATTGTCGACATAAATTTTATCGGTGATTTTAAAAGAAATTAAAATCTAACAATCCTCTCCTTTTCCCATTTATTATTCTTCTTTAAATTAAAATTACAGTATACTTCTCTTTCCTAAAAAATATCTTGTAGACCCCTTCATAAATTCAGCCATTGAACCTGTTAGCGCTGATGTAACCTCTCTTCAATAGTGTCAGCTTCCCTTTTTAGTTCAGTTTCATATCAAGCTTTACTCCACCAAGTAAGTAAATTTATCCATTTACGTTTTAACCCAATTAAATTTTAAGGTAATTTATTAAAATTTATTTGTGGTATTTATAATTTACTTGTATATCTAAGTGCTTTGCTTATTTTATAATAATAATTTTGTTGTATTAATGTATGATTTGTATTTTAGAACTTATTTAGGATTTTGGGGAAATGAATTTATGTGTAACTTATGTATGTTGGAATTGAAGAAATGATGGATAATATAATGGGTACCAATTATTTTGTGTCAATTTTATGTTTAGGTTAAAAATTTATATAGAATTGACTTTTTGTGGAATTGATGATAATTAATGGATAACTACTTGGATCCTAATTAAGTTTAGTCAATTATGAGTTTTATTGAAAATCTAGAGGAAAATAAATTAATTTGTAATTGATAAAAATTAATGTATTATTTGTTGTTATTATTTATTGATGATAGTATGATATAAAAATTTATGATGTTTATGATAAAGATAGTGATAATAATAGTAGTAGTTATGATGATAATATTTGTAGTGATAGTTATAATAGTAATAATATTAATAGTAATGATGATTATTTTTATGGTAATAATCTTAGTAATAATGCTTATGATGTGACAATTAGTGATGATGGAGGGAGGGTGGTGATAATAACTAGTGATGGTGATGATGAGATGTAGAAAACCTATGATAACATAGTGATAAAAAATTATTATAATAATAAAAAGATAGTGGTGGTGGTGTGGTTGAGAATGGTGAGGTGGTGGTGGTTGTTGTTATTGTTGTGATAGTAAAATTAGTGCTTCTATAGATAGTTAAGTGGGTTAAATGATAATGTATTGTGAATAGGTAGGTTAATTGTGATTTATAACACGACTAAAAGATTGATGTCTTCTTCCAAGTGCAAAAGTGTCAAAATAATAAATAACCCGGCAAGACCGAGGTCGAACCACAGGGAGGTTAATTGTATAAATTATAGATGACAATAATACAACAACAATAACAACAACAACAACAACAACAACAATAACAACAACAACAATAATAATAATAATAATATTAAAGAAAAAGAAGGAGAAGGAGAAGAAAATGATGAGAACTTTGAGATGAAATATTAATCTAAGGATTAAATAATGATATTAACAAATGTCAAGGTTAGAGATTCTATTAATGGTATGTCAAATAAGTATAATATAAACTCTCATTATTCAATTGGAAACCACACACAAAGAAAGTTTCAATCAAATTATAAATTATTAACATAATCACATTAGTTATCTTATTTGATTAGTGCTAATACTTGTAAATCTCGCCAGACATTCATGATTATAACTTATGTTAACAACAAATTAAGTTCATTTCATAGCTCAGGTGTCGATTATACCATACAGTATGAGCTATGAAAGTGACAAGTATTTGTTGTACCAAGTGTTATATAACATAAATCTAGATTAGTCATTTAACAAGTAAAGTATTAAAGAGTGAACAAGATAATAAATACAAAACATGTTAGTGTCAAACATTAAAGTCCATATTGAATTTACATTATACTTATTCTTACTCCATTAGTGTAACCTTTTCACCTTGACATAATAAACTTAGCTAAACATAATGAAAGAAAGAAAAATAAATAAACAAAATAAGAACACAAATAAGATAAGAGTTAATTAAGTAAAGGAAAGGAAATGAAAGGTATAAATTTGATATTAATGAAAGCAAAGCATAAACATTACAAAAAATACAAAGAGAGAAAGCAAGAGTATGATCTTGATCTGGAAATCAGTATGCCTAAATGCACAGCAAATGCCTCCTTCTATAGGCTAAAACTGGAAACTATTGATTTGATGACTAATTGACGAGTGGGTGGTCAACTCTTGACTTGGTGGCAATCCTTATCTTGTCTTGTCTACCCAAAACGTCATTGATAACGTTAAAATTAGAACCACTTGAAAACATGAAAGTTGTTAGAAATTGTCTTAGATTTTTTTTGTAAAAAATTAAGGTCATTTGGACTTCTAGAACTCCAGATATGGGCCAAATACTAAACAGTGCTCGGGCTGAAGGACAAATTCAGACTTCTTTATTGTTGCTACAATTTGGACTTGAAAATGGCCAAGTCGTAGGTCTATGTCTTACCTTTCCATCCATATAAAGTATACATAAATCTGAGATCTACAGCTTCAGATATGACCCAATTACCGAACAATGTTCTAGTTTGAACTACACCGGCATCTCTTTTCTAAGTTTGGTCATCTTTTTATCCTTTCAATTTCAGTTCTTAAATTCATCAATCAATCCTTTCATTTATGTGATAGGCCTGAACTTAAAATGAATATTTACCGTAAATTTAAGGTATCTTATATTATTAGATATATTATTATAAAACATGTTTTAGTTAATGAATTATTGATACTTCAAGTACAAAAATGATGACATAAAACCTTGATAAAAATGCATTTTTAAATACTAATCATACCCCCCAACCAGCTTATTACAAATTTCTAGTAATTAAAGCGTTAAAATAGAAAAATACTTTGCAAATTCTTTTTCCATAGAATTTATCCAATCTTTGATTATATTTAGTATTTTCAAGCACATGTTTATTTTTTTTTTCAAAGCATATTTAATTTTACTATTAATTAACTTTTATTTGAACAAATTATCATAATTTTCCAAAAGGTAAAATTAGAGTTCTCTTTATATAATTCTTACAATGTAGGCTAATAGCCAGTCAATTCATCCTTCAACAAAACGATCACATGTCCACTAAGTTTTTGCTCAATTGTTTTTATAAACTTAATATATCAATCAATTGTTTTTATAAACTTAATATATCATCATCGCTGGCGGATCTCATTTACTCACCATACATTTACCAAATAAAAATAAATATTTATTTTTTTAGATTAACGTGGGTGTCCGGGTCAGCTTGCGCGCACCACGACTAATCCTACGGGCCCTAAAGTTAACGACCATGTAAGCCTCCAGTGGTTATCATATGAGAAATCAAAAACTCGAATCTAAGACTACAGAGGGAGCAAACCCCTTGATCCCAAGTTCTTACCACTTGACCACCATCTAGATGATTAAAATAAACATCTTTTAATAGAGGGGAAGGGGCCACCATCGGCTAGAGAGAGAGAAAGAGCAAGAGAGAGAGGAAAGCCGACAAAGAGCATCTTTTAATAGATAAAAAGAAGTGGAAGCAAATGGGTTCGCGGAGAGCGGGTCAGCCTGCGAGGGCGGAGGCAATGGGAGTCCATTTTTTTTTTTACTTTTTGAGGGGGGCAGAAGAAGCATGAGAGCGGCAGCAATATCTCCGGCGCTGGTGCAGTTTGTGTCAGCGGCACCCACGCTTCTTTACTCTCTCTTCACACTCTGGATCATACTCCTTCATTGCCTTATTATTGTATTTCTCCCCTGACAATTTGGCCACTTAGACTTTCAAATTTCAATTACTTAATTTCTCTTCCAAATCTATTTGTTGCCATTGGATAGTGGACTTGGAAGCAGGAGGGAGCTAGCTGATCGTTCCTTTAAAGTACTAGCTACCTACAAGTTTGACAATTCTTAAGTGCAGACAGGTTAATTATGAGCCTTTAATTCATTTTCAAATATACGATTCCAATTTTCGTTACCATTTAATTACTAATAATATCCTCTTTTATAGAAATGCTTTTAAACTCTTATCCTATGGGGACATATTTTGTTACAATCATATTACATAATTATATAATTTTGTTGCTAATAATATTAAATATTTTAGAAATAATAAACTCTCTCAAATTATACAGAAATTAGTTTTATTTTTCTTTCCATTAGGATAGAAACTACATTTTGATAACTTAAATAATTTAAAATTTATGTCAAGATTTTATTCTAAGTACTGAAAAACAAGCTTTTAATTTAAAAATACTCATGATCAACACTAATTTTAATATTTATTACACACCTTCAACTTATTCAACATTTTATTCTTTATTTAATTAAAAAAATATTCATCACAAACTTTATAGTATTATATAAATATGATAAATGAAACAGTTCTTAGTTTTAATTTTCAGTTTAATGAATACAGTAGTATTATATTTTATTCTCTATACTATCTTTTTTAAAGTTATTGAACAAAAAACATATTTTTTTCTAATTAACTCTAAAATTATAAAAACTCCATCCATTAAATTCCGTAATTAAAATGAAAATCATGATCACGGACTTTTATCTCAATAGTACAACTTCAATATTTTTTTTATTAGATACGGTCATACTTTTGACTTAATTTAGCATGATCTTATATTTTACCATACAAAGATGTCTTTGATTCTTCATCGTCAATTGTTATATGTTGGGCTTTTTTATTAAAAAAATTCTTTGTTCTTTTAAACTCTTTCTATGATCATTTAATCTTTTTAAATGATAGGTTGACAAGTACAACAATGTACAAAACATTTTTAAAAATAATAGCATAAAGAATTTACAATTTCATAGACGTCTATAGATATAGCTAATTATTCATACCAAATATTTACTTTCAATAATTTTCTTATTTTCATCAAAAGGCATAAAGTTATAAAGTAATTCCTTTGACATTCTATCTATTAATTTAATCGACTGTTTAAGTATAGCTAGTATTTTATAGACATTAATTTGTAAATATATGCTGCATTTTATTCTCTTATACATTGCAAATAATTAGTAAGATATATGTGAAAGTCCTCTTTTTTTTAAAAAAAGAAGAAGAAGCAATAATATGTTTTTCTATATATAGAAACCAACAATATGACTTACAAAATATTTGCGATTCTTATAGTATTAACAGCAATATATCTAACACAACAAATTATTAGCAATTCGTCTTAAAATGTTTTTAATTAGTTATATTGGTATATATGAAGCCGTTTCTTAATCCTTTTTCGAGGTGACTGTGTTTGCGTATATGAACACCTAGGAAAACAAGGTTCAAATTTTATAATTACTGTTTGATTAGGATTACTTAAATCATACTGATTGATTAATTTTCATTTTGGAACGTACCCAGGACAAATTAATCATCAAAGCTGTTTCTTTTCCCTCCAAGCCCCTTAGGTATATATTAGACAGTTTTTGTCCCATTGCAAGGAATTCATTATGCCTTGATACGCATGTTGACCAAGAAAAAAACAAAACAAAAACACGAGTAGATAATCCAAAGCCTCAGTAAATACTGCCATGTATTCCGCAATGTCTAAGAGCTATACGTTGAATGATTATCTGATCTTGATTAGATTAAATTTATCAGAGAAACCAGACATATAATACGACACACATCAATCTTCCCGGCCTTCATGCATTTTGTCATTAACAATTCTCAGCTTCGCTCAGCTTCCCGTTCCCTTACTCATCATTTTCATAACGGTCAAATAGTAAGCTGGAGATCATGATATATGGAGGAAAATGCTATAGTACTGACATGTACAACCAGTTCTTGATGTTCAATTACCTTATTTCGAAGGAAATTCAAACCCCCAGTATCCCTATATATCAAGCAAAAGCGAACATTTTGTTGGAAATATAGTTGCCTGAGTCAATTTGCATAATATTTGTGCACTTTAAAAATAAATTAATCCATGAATTAAAGGTCCCCCATTTGAAAATAATCTTGCGTCTAACAACATGCCACTTCTTTTGTCTCCTTCGCTGGATCTGCCGACTTTATTTTTCTTGGAAACCATTCAAATTATGTAAAGAAAAAACTATATAATTGAACCTGCTCACGTCCATGTTCAAGCTTGTTGGGTCAACGGAACCTCTTTTTAATTGAAATTTATGTATCATGATACACATTAATTATTACAATGATAGTATATAACTAAGCTGTTTACTCTAATTAAGATCTTAATTAATTCAAAGAACAAGAGAAACGAACAAATCACCAGCTAAAGGGTAGCTAGCTACTCAATTATTCTTGATGAGACACTATCCATGAATGAAGAAATGTTCCTCTTCAATAGTAAGGATACTGAAGCCTCAAATAATTAACCTTAGTAATTCACATGTAGATAAAAGCACCTAAATTTATTTTCAAAAAAAGAAGAAGAAGGAATACAAGTCCTATACATGTATATTTTCAAGAATACAAAGTCATATCCTAATTAATCCCTGTCGATAAGAATTTACACTTAATGTTGCCTTAATAAATAGGCCAATATAGTATTCGATCAAATATACACAATACTATCCTTAATAGCAAATAAACACATGTTATATAGATTAATCTGCTTTGAGAATTTAATAATAACCTACATAGTCTTTTTTTATATATATATATAAAAAGAAATAAAAGGAAAGAAGAAGAATTCTATATACACAAGTTAATCTACCTATATATACTTGTGGAGTATTTTAACAACACAACCTTTGGTATGCTTCGTACAGCAGGGGCACCAGCAGTACTTGTGAGGAATTAATGTAATTAAACCCTAGATAGACTTGAAAGTGATACTCGCTTAATTCTAAACCATATATATCTTGATTCGTAAATAATAGCTTAATATATACTGCCTAATGCACTTTGATATCTCTGTCAAGACTTTCAAGCCGATCCACAAGAACAGAAATATTGCTCTATCCGAAGAATATCCTAGTTTCGACAGCGCTAAGAGCCCTTTCTTTCACGCATCAAAGTCTTCCTAATGATGCAGCAATTAACGAGAGTTCTAGGGCTATTAGAAATGAAATGCATCCTGTCAACCTAATTAATTTATTTTAATTAGTTGTGTGGATGATACCATTGTCACAAGGCATGGAAACTGAGGTAGGCCTTGCACATGAATTTGATTGTCAACATTAAATCAAGCTGTAGAGTTATCTTTCCACAGAAAATGACAAATTAAAAATAGTCCACTAGCTTCATTGACATGGTTATGTGGGGTCTTAAAATCAAGAAAGGCAGGCTCTTACCTTGAGAACGAAGTTGTTGAAGATGACGTGAAAGCCTAGAAACCATCACAGCTTAATTTTTTCTCTAGTGACTTAAATCATATTTTAATCAAAGTCCAATTCATTAAAGAAATCAAATCGTTTAAAGAAACTTATCCTAACCAGGACCATCTTCGTTAAACAATTCAACCCATGTGAACGCCACCGAATCTGGAATAGTGTTGCACGATTCTAGGCTGTTGTTCCCTTTTGCTAATCACTCTCCAGGCCGGGACCATTATTAGTGACCTTTTCACATATAAATTAATCTCTTTATTATAGATCATAGATTAAGACTTGTTTTAGAGACTGAGAAAACGACAAATCGAGGCACAACCCATGTGAACGATGGCTATATATATCGATGTGGAATCTTGCTGGTAATTACTCCGTCCTGCTTGATCCAAGGTTAGCTTAACTGGTTTGACAGAGTTAATTATGGGTTCAAACCTTCGCTCCACGCTAATTTTTCTTGGTTCTTTGTTCAACATTTGACTTCATTAATCTCAGCGTTGAGAGAATTCCCATGTGACAATTCTGGAACTCAATTGGATTCAAGAGCCGTAGGTCAGATTAATTCGTCGTTAATTATATGAAGCATTAGAGATGATTTACTTGGAGTCATTATTTAATCTGTCATCGCACAAGAATATATGATTATTTTCAAAAGTAATTCACTTAGTTTATTTGATAGCTAGCTTTGCTTTGCTTTATTTTTCTTTTCAATTATTTTAGGAAGCATTCCTTCTTCTTTTTTCAACATTGATTTAATATCTTTATTCATAATAGAGTTTTTACTTCTCCATCCTCCTTTTCTTCCCCCCTAAAAAGCGACTATTAGCCTTAGTCGGTAAGGATTATTTCAAGCTTGTGGAAAAACTTTGAAGTCAAAGCGGATCACATATATATGACCTTCAACAAGTTACTTTCTAAGAAAAGAAAGAAATAAAAGGTTCTTAATTTAACTTGAAATAGAAAAAGGAACCTTCTGAGCTCCGTCCTTAATTAGGACTGGACTTTTTTTTTTTTTTTTGATAAACCAAGTGCATGGTCTTCTTTTTTTTTTCACCTTTTATAAGCAATTAGGACAGGAATTGATCTCCCTATTCCTGATGTCTACATCACTTTCTACCAAATGGAATCACTTTAGTTGCCACATATTAATTTGTCCCAGACTTACATGCACGACTAGTTACAAGGAATATTAATTTCTGAAAAGATAATGATATTGGAAGACCATATTATATTTTAACCGGAGAGCAATCAACAGGAAAACCAAGGATTAAAAAGTAATCTACATAAAATGTCAGGATAATGCTTATATTTTTTCACTTTGTTGTTTGTGCATGAAGCGAGAATATTTTTTTTCGATTGTCACATATATATATGTGTTATAATTATTTAGACATGATCAAGAGTATTACCTCCAATCTTTGTGGAATAGATTTATCTCAATTGATGAGCTTATTAATAAAATCCACATTGTACAATTGCATACAAAATCTAAACCCCAATGATTTTATATAATTAAGTGTTCTATTTCCTATGGAACTAAAATAATTAACTTATTGGAGTTTAATTAATGACCACTAGTTAGCTAGTATATATGTTAAAGAATGTCCGTACCATTAATCTTCTTTCGCTATCATTAGTTGTAAATAATATATTTAACCTGATTTCCTTAAACTGCAAAAAACATTTAATAATAAGTTGCCCCTGCTTATGATATGTTAATAAGAACTATTTAATCTATGGAAATTATTGTTGTTTAATCCCAATTATTACACTATCAAAAAATAGCAACAATAAAATATTTTTCATCGGTAATGTCTTATTATAATTGCAACGAAATATTTTATGTCAGTGATTTCCAACGTAATTACTTATGAAAAAAATTGTAACGGTAATTGAAGATGAGCCACCAACACAATAAAATAATTAAAAAAATATTATGTCGGTGATTTCATTAGTAACATGACACATCATTTTTTCCCAATAGATTTATCAATGGTATTTTCGGTTGCAATATTCTCTTGAAAATTTTGTCAGTAAATTTAAAAGTGTTAAAAACCGACATCACCTCCATTCTCCCCCTCTTCTTCTTCTTTTTTTTCTTAAACTACAAAACAAAACAGCAGCCCCTCCCATTTGCTTTACCACAAATTAGCATATTCATATTGTATGAAAAATAACGAGGTCTTTACTTTAATGAATAATGATAAAGCTTTTTTTATTTCCACAGGGGGTTCATGCCAAGTCATCATTGATATAAAAAAATATAACAAACTTCTTAGAAGGCAAAGTTGAAAAGATGTTGCACCTCTAATACTATTAAGTAAAGAATTGTATGATATAATCTCATAGTATAAGGATATTGTATTTGGTTTTTAATTTGGTAAGCAAAAGTTTCTTGATTTTGGTATGATTCATAATTGGGTAAATCAAAGTATTTTACGGGAACTTTTCTTATTGGATCACTAACGTCTTCCGCCATAATGTAAATGTCATGCATATTGAGAAGAATATATTTGAAAATATTTTTAACATAGTAATGGATGTCGGAGAGAAAATAAAGGATAACATAAAAGATGAAATAAATATAGCTTTATTTTGTGACCGTTAGATTATGGAATTGCTTAATGATAGGGTATGTGTGGCTGATTAGTACTTAAAAGTGCGTTTTTATCATGGTTTTATATCATCATTTTGCACTTGAAGTATCAATAACTCCTTAACTAAAATATGTTTTACAATAATGTATCTAATAATATAAGATACCTATAAATTGTGGTAAATGTCTATTTTTAATGCAGGCCTATCACATAAATGAAAGGATTGATTGATGACTTGAAGAACTTAAATTGCAAGGATAAAGAGATGGCCAAACTTAGAAAAGAGATGTCGGTGCAATCCAAACCGGAACACTATTCGGTAATTGGGTCATATCTAGAGCTACAGATCTCAGATTTAGGTCCAATTTATATGGATGGAAAGGTAAGACATAGGCCTACAACTTTCATATGGAGCCCAAGATCTAAAAAGGCCATTATCAAGTCCAAATTGTAGCAACAACAAAGAAGCCCGAATCTGTCTTCCAGCCCGAGCACTGTTCGGTATTTTGGCCATATCTGGAGTTCTAGAAGTCCAAATGAGCTGAAATTTTTACACAAGAAAGCTGAGACAATTGCCTACAACTTTCATGTTTACAACTGGCTCCAATTTTGACGTTATCAATGACGTTTTGGGCAGACAAGAGAAGATAAGGATTGTCACCAAGTCAAAAGTTGGTCACCCACTTATCAATTAGTCATCAAATCAATAGTTCCCAATTTTGGCCTATAAAAGGAGGCATTTGCCATGCATTTAGGCATCTTGGTGTTCAGATCAAGATCATGCTCTTCCTTTCTCTCTTTGTATTTTTTATGCTTTGTTTTCATTAATATTAAGTTTATGCCTTTCATTTCCTTTCCTTTACTTAGTTAACTTTTATGTTCTTATTTTGTTTATCTATTTTGCTTTCTTTCATTATGTCTAGCTAAGTTAATTATGTCAAGGTGAAAAGGTTACACTAATGGTGTAAGAATAAGTATAATGTAAACTTAATATGGACTTTAATGTTTGATACTAACATGTTTTATATTTGCTATCTTGTTCACTCTTTAATACTTTGCTTGTTAAATGACTAATCTTGATTTATGTTGTATAACACTTGGTACAACAAATGCTTGGCACTTTCATAGCCCATAATGTATGGTATAACCGACACCTGAGCTATGAAAGGAACTTGATTTGTTGTTAACATAAGTTATAATCATGAATGCTTGACGAGATTTACAAGTATTAGCATTAATTGAATAAGATGACTAATGTAATCATGTTAACAATATATAATCTGATTGGAACCTCCTTTGTGTGTGGTTTCCAATTCAATAATAAGAGTTTATACTATACTTGTTTGATATACCATTAGTGGAACCTCTAACCTTGACATTTGTTATTATCATTGTTTAATCGTTACATTAATATTCCATCTCAAAGTTCTCATCATCTTCTTCTTCTTCTCTTTCTTTATTATTATTATTATTACTACTACTACTACTACTACTACTACTACTACTACTACTACTACTACTACTACTACTACTACTACTACTACTACTACTACTACTACTACTACTACTACTACTACTACTACTACTACTACTACTACTACTACTACTACTACTACTACTACTACTACTACTACTACTACTACTACTACTACTA
>NW_011501529.1:26901-39869 GCF_000495115.2 Populus euphratica
TTTCATTTATGTGATAGGCCTTCATTAAAAATAGACATTTACCACAATTTATAGGTATCTTATATTATTAGATACATTATTATAAAACATATTTTAGTTAAGGAGTTATTGATACTTCAAGTGCAAAATGATGATATAAAACCATGATAAAAATGCACTTTTAAGTACTAATCATCCCTCGTATTTTGTTTTATTTTTTTTTTTGTTTTGGGTTTAATCTATTGATCGATAGTGTTAAAATATAAATATGTAGTGCAATATTTTTTTAGGCTTGTTTAAAACAAAGATTAAATGAAAAAAATGAAAAAAAAAGAATAAAGTATAGAAAAATCCTTCTTCAAATTCAATTTTCTGTGAAATTATTCTCTGTCATCATAGTTAGGAATATCGTATTTTTTTGGGTTTGTACAATATTTACTGATGTCAAAATTAAAATTATTTGTAAGAACTGTTCACTGATACTAGAATCAAGAACATGATAGGAAAAAAAAAGGGAGAACAAATTCTTAGCAATTTTAGACAAAGTCAGCAATATAATATGTCTTAGGTAGGACTCTTAAAAGGTTATAGCATTTTTTTTATTTTTTGCATAACTACTCTCATACCATAGAATCTATGTTGAGTAGTTAGGGTTCCTAATGATCATAATACTAGGTGGCGACTCATTAAACAAGACATTTTCCCTCAAAGAATAAAATTCAAATATTTGTTCTTTTCGCTAAATTAATTTTTTTTAATCTTTCATCGTGATGTTCAAGTGTGATAGAAGTGAGTTCATTATATAATTTCCCTATATGTTGTTTATTACTAGTTCCTAAATGTCCTTTCCTAAGGAAGGATTTATTCATCCCCTCGTACACGAGCACGTCATATTTTGTGACCACCTCTTCCATCCATGGTTATTTAATAACACATAATAACTAACCACCAAGAATCGTTGGGCTACACTACTAACTGACATAAATAAAAAAAAATAAGTAGAAACAATAAAAAAAATATATTACTGAATAAAGTCATCACACGAAAACTCTAATTCTATTTTTTTTTAATTCAATGTTTTCTCTATTCAAAACTATATATTACATCTCTTCTAGGATGCCTATATGCTAAGAAAAAGTCCTTAACAAAGATGAAAATATTACAAATCCTTAATAATAGCTTTGGGATATTATTTGAAGGCTTTTTTTATATCCAATTACTGTAAGATTTTAACTTTATTAGAAATAGTTTGAACAAGAATTTAACTTAATTCTAATTTAAATTTATATCCATTAATATAAAACTGCTTATGTAAAAACAAAATCTCTTATATCAAAAGTGATCATTTAAAAAAACTCAACGATGTATTTTCCTTGATTGATACTATCCATTCAAACTTTTCTTTACTTTTTGCATTTGTGTTTCTTTAACTACATAAATAAGGTTCTGGATGGTAAGGGTGTTTTAAAAAACCAACCAACCAATTAAACCAAAAAAATCAAGAAAAAATTAATCAAAAAGACCAAACCGATAGAAAAAACTGAATAAACCAATTAAAAAATAAAAAAACCACCCAATCTGGTTTGATTTCCCTTTAAAAAAATTTAAATCGATTGAACCAGACCAAACTGAATCGGTTTAAAAAAAACATAAAAAGAACCATCACTAACCTTAAATCACTTTTCCCCTTTTCAGTCGTCACTCTTTCTCTCCCTTTCCGGTCTTCCCTTCCCCCTCCCCTTCCTCTTTTTCCCTTCCCAGCTACCCCACCCCTTCCCAACCCCCCTAGCTTATGTAGAAAGTCTGGGTTGTATGATAAGAATAAACAAAGAGGAGGATCTAGAAAGTGAGTGAATAATGGTCTATGCCAGACAATTAAGTCCAACAAGCGAAAACCAATACTAAACCCAAGTAGCTAGTTGCTTTTTTGACTGTTCTTATACCTTGAAGGTTCTTTTATGCCTGCTGATTGCTTTTCTTGAATTTATAAGTGGTTGTTGTAATTAATAGCTCAGATTAATATTTGATGTTAATTTTTTATTTGATTTAGCTCAGTGATGAAGATTAGCTTATCCAAATACCACGGTTCAGTTTTCTAGTTTTTAATGCTAAAAAACTGACCCAAATCGAACAAAACTGATTCTCGGTTCGGTCTGAGTTATATTAATAAAAAATATTATTTTTCGATTCGGTTAAATTTTTTGGTTAAAACCAGACTATGAACACCCCTAATGGATGGTAAAAAATAGTGTGACATTCGCACACTAATTTTTATACATATGCATTACATTACATATTATGCATTATCAAGTTTTGCTGAGAATCGCTATATTAATTATTTATGCATTATGAATTATATTCAAGATATTTAAAAATATAACATTCATAGTATAAAATATTTAAAGTATTTTATTTTTAATAGCTAGATAATATTATGAAAAAAAAACATAGAAGCCATTTTTGTCAAGCAATATTGTAGTTTTGTTTTTATTATTTATTGAATAGACTATAAAAAATAAAATCCCTAATCTATAAATTATGTGAATAAGAAGAAAAAAAACATTTTTATATGGTGTTTTGATATACGTTTGAAATCAAAGGTTCTTATACGTTGAGCAAACATCAAATATACCACGAAATCATTGGGAAATTATCAATTTTGCATCCAAACTATTTTTGTATCAGTTTTACCATTAAACTATTTTGATATCATTATATACTGTATATGTATTTCTAAAGTATTTGCCTGTAATATTATCATATTTTTTATCAAGAAATTATGGACTTAATTATTAAAAAGTTTTTAAATTTTTTTAAAAAACCTTTTTATAAATATTCCAAAAACTTAATCAATTATTCAAAATATAAACTTCACTACTAATCTACTTCGATTTTTTAAAATTTCATCGGTTAGCAACAGCATGCGGGACTTATTTTATATCTGAAAACAGACAAGAGCTGGATGCTCTTGATAAAAGAGAAGGATTAAATATAAAACACGAAATTGTTAGTGCCTTTTAAGTAATCGAAAGAAATGCCCTACATATGGCTGCCCAGAAAACTTCTTTCGATTCCTCGTAGTTCAAACCCTTGCAACCCATTTAGCCACCTCAACCCGAAATGCCACCGAGGACCACAGCATTATTTCTCAGACCTTTTAATTAAATTCACTCTCTTTTTTTAACTTACCCATTCGGATTTTGAAGCTTCGTCGACGAAGATATTTACCCTTTTTTTAGCACAAATTAACTAAAATTTTAATTGATTTTAATACAAAAGAAGAATGTGTATACATTTTGAATCTTTTTTTTAATATCATAAAAAAATTTAATTCAAAATTAAAAAGTCAATGTGTATCTTCAATAAAATAAATTGAAAATCATATGAATCAATAAATTAAAAAAAAATGTTAACACTAACCAAAAACTAAAGTAAAGAGCTAAAAGATAAAGATATTTGATTTTATGATGGAGGATTTGTTTTATTTTTTTATTGAAATATATAGCAATAAAAATGGATTTTTTAAGAAAAAATAAATAGTTTAAACTCTGTAAAAAGAAATGTAGTTATTAGTGTAAACCGTCTTTTTGTTATAAATGTACTTTTTAACTTTTTTTTATCTATGTCGTTTATTATATAAAAACTGCAAGTAATTAAAATCATTATAAAAACTTAATAATTTAAAATAAGGATACAAAAATAAATTTTAGTAAAAAAATTATATTTTAGTCAAAACCTGTTTCCTTTAATAATGTGCTCTTTTTTAAAAAAAATTAATCATAAAGATAGTTTTTTAAACAAAAACCAATCATAATCTTAAAAGCAAGTTTTAATAAGAAAACAATAAAATCAATGACTTTGGTGTGAATATATTTAAAAAATATAATAATAATAATAAACAACTTTCTAAAAATAAAATTTTAAAAAAAATATGCTTTTCATATGCATTTAGAAATTCATGCATGTTAGGTTGATATATATTTATTCAAAATATTATTGTTAATATTATTTAAAACTAATTGGATAATTATTTAAACATCATTAAAATAAATTTAGTTATTGTTTGATGTAATTATAAAATACTAAAAGAAAAAAATAATGAGATAAAAAGAATTGAAGGGTCAGACATGCATGGGCTAAAAATAGGGATGATCTTTTTTTGTTCGATTCGGTTTTTATCAAAAAAATAATCAAACTAAATTTTTTAAAAAAAAAAAACAAAACCAAACCAAAATTAATTCAAACAATCGAATTTAGTTCTATTTTTTAAAAACAAAAACCGATTCAAATCATTCTAGCTTTGTTTTTTTATTTGGTTTGATTTTTTTGTTTGAATTCGGTTTGGTTTGATTTTTTAGCTTTAGACTTATAAAATCAAAATCGAACTAGCTGGGTTTTTTAAAATTCTAATCAGTTTAATTATTATTTTTATAATTCAATTTTTTTATTATTTTTTTCTGATTTAATTGGTTTTTTGAATTTTTTGCTCAATGCTAACTAGAAGAATAGGTCTTCATGCTTGGCCCAAATCCTTGCACACTTTTTTTTTTTAAAGGGTGAACAACACTTGTATGCTTAAAATAAATAAAAAATCAAAATAAGTGATACATTGCTTACTACGGCAAATAATGCATCTTTTGTTTGCAATCTTTTCTAGTGATAAAAGATAGTTACAAGGAAATTAGAATTCAAAATTTTGAACCCAAATACTCAAATTTCAACCTCTCTTTTTACTAGAAACTTTAAAAAAAAGTCATTGACCTCTGTATCATTATTTCTAACAACAAAACTATTTTAATCGAACTTAAAATCAAATAAGATTAAGAAAATAACTTTCTAAGCTCTAATTTTTTTACATCATTACATATGAAAACCTATACTCTATTGAGTTTCTCTCGTAAAGTTAAATCCAATGACACAAAATAAAAGTTATTGATGATCATAATTCAGCCAACTAAAAGCTTTCTTTTAATGAACTTTCTATGTATGTTCTCACTACTCTTATAAGTTTTAAGGACTTCAAGGGATGAAATTTTAAATATTTATAAATTGAAGAACTAAAATATAAATTTGTATACCTTTTAAACAATTCACATGAGAAAAAAGTTGTTAAATCTTTACCAATATAAATTTTGGTTAAAACTCTTTCAGTTTTAATTTTTACAACTATAATTTTTCTCATATAAAATCAACTTATTATTTAACCTCGAAACACATTCCAATATTGCGGATACATGATAACATGCAAGATGAAAAGAAAAAAAAATGAAAAAAAAAACTTGTAAGGACTGAATTGATAGGAAATAAAGTTGGACGACCAAAACAAAATGGATCAAAACTCGAGGGATCTAGAACTAAAACTTCCTTGTTAAACAGTGTCATGAATAGTAAATTGTGATTGGAAAAATGTGGATTGCATAATAAAGGCCCAAACTTTTTTAGTTTCTTTGTTAAGAAGTAGGGACATGGAGGAATTATTTTTTCTGCGAGAATTTCTCCCTAACTAGGGCCAAAACACATCATACACGATGATATTTTGTGACATATAGCAAAAGATGGAAAACCAGCGTTTTTCAAGCCCTATGTTACAACTCAAATTGTAGAGAAAATTTGTTTTGTAAATTCTAAATAATATGGAATCTCTACTGAGAAAATAACATAATATTGTTCAAATAAGAACTAACCTAAACCAAATAAAATTTTAAAAAGAAAAAAATCTTAAAGTAACTAGAAAAATATCCATTAACATCTTATGGGTTAAATTTATATATAAAAGCAATCTCAACTGCCAACTAGATGATTTTATTTTTAAAAAAAACTTGGGATATCTAAACTAGTTTATATGTATTATAACTAATCCTCAAATTTATTAAATATCTTGTAAATTCAGCAGATAAATAAGACATCATAAACAGAAAAAATTAAATCCAGGTGAGACAAGAAATTCCTTATCAAAACCACTACATCGCGATCTCAAGTGCCTGATTCTTGCGTGTAAAGTATGTTGTTAAAATTTCAGCTGATTAAGAATTGTGTCCGAAGTGCTAAGCGAAATTCATCCTTAATCTGATGATATAATTTTATACAAGGCAGGAGGAATAGGTCTCGAGTCAAAATTAGCGTTGATTAATTACAGTACTAAAAAGCTTAATGAACATATCCAAGTTTTTAAGGCATGATTGGCAAGTAAAATCAACATACAGACCAGTTACTAGATTTTTTTTGTCAGCTAGCTTAGGAGGGAATTCATTTGGCAGTTACACAGTGCAAGCGCGATCAGCAATCCTCTTAGTCTTTAGCTTTTTCATGAACACCAAATTGAAAACATAATCTTACATGTCTGAAAGGATATCTGTAACTGTAAGCATGATTTGGCTTTGCATTCTCATCACACACTACTAAGAATCCACCACCCATTTCTCTTCCTTGATTGGTCTTTATAAGAAGCTTCATCTTGTTCCTCCTTTAGACACCAGAAGCTTCACGAAAACCACGCACTAAGAAAATATTTATCCATCTTATATCTAAGGAGCACAAAAATATCTCTCTCGTCAAGAAAATTATATGTTTGGTATAAGCCCACCAATCCATTTTGCCCAACCATCATGTCTCCACCATCAAAATTTGAAGAGAGCCCTATTCGCAAAACCTCTCAACCTCCACCAATATCTTCACTTACCACCCGAATATGGCCGGCAAATCTTATGCAAATGATTCTTCAGGAAATAAAAACACAAGGAGGTATAACTCTGCCCTTGTTGGCAATGAATTTGACATGGTTTTCCAAAACAGCCATCACTTTTGCTGGCAGGCTTGGAGAGCTCCAGTTGGTTAGCGGCACTCTCGGGTTCACTTTTGCTAACGTCACTGGCTTTTCTGACTTGAATGGGCTATCCGCTGCCATGGAACCTCTCTGTGGTCAAGCTCATGGGGCTAAGAATTTCATGCTGCTACACAAGACCCTCCTCATGGTAATATTCTTGTTGCTATTAGCAACCCTGCCTATATCTTTCTTGTGGCTTAACGTGGAAAAAATTCTAATCGATTGTGGCCAACAAGAAGTCGTTTCGCGTGTTGCAAAGAACTACCTTTTCTATCTCTTCCCTGACTTAATAATCACCTGTTTGTTATGTCCTCTTAAAGTCTATTTGAGCTCACAAAGTGTAACAGTTCCTATAATGTTTAGCTCAGCTTTGGGCCTAGCTTTTCGCATCCCGATCAACATCTTAGCAAAAGCCAAGGGTCTTGAAGGGGTGTCTATGGCAATATGGATAAACGATCTTATGGTCGTGATTTTACTTGTTTCATACGTGTTGATGATGGAAAACAGGAAGGGAGGGAATTGGAAGGAGGGAGGGTGGTTAGACCAGGGCGTTCATGACTGGCTCCGGTTGCTAAAACTTTGTGCACCATGTTGCCTTACCACCTGCCTTGAATGGTGGTGCTGGGAGATCTTGATCTTGCTTACCGGACGACTACCAAATGCCAAGCAAGCAGTTGGGGTGATAGCAATTGTGCTAAACTTTGACTACTTGCTTTTCTCTGTGATGCTATCACTAGCAACTTGTGCTTCCACTCGTGTGTCGAATGAGCTTGGTGCAAATCAAGCAGGTCGTGCTCACCAGTCAGCATATGTGTCTCTGGGAGCAAGCACCATTTCAGGTTGCATAGGTGCCTTGGTGATGATAGGAGTCAGAGGTGTTTGGGGGTCTGTGTTTAGCCATGATCAAGGAATCATAAAAGGTGTAAAGAAGATGATGTTGCTAATGGCTTTGATTGAAGTAGTAAATTTTCCTTTAGCAGTTTGTGGAGGCGTCGTCCGGGGAACAGCTCGGCCATGGTTGGGCATGTATGCCAATCTTGGTGGGTTCTGCTTGCTAGCCTTACCAATGGCAGTACTCTTAGCCTTCAAAGCAGCACTAGGGCTCGGTGGGTTGTTGGTAGGTTTCTTTTTTGGATTGGTCGCGTGCTTGATGTTGGTGGTAGTATCTGTTGTGAGGACTGTTTTTTTTTTTTTTTTTTTTTTTTTTTTTTTTTTTTGATTTACGTGGGGTGTCCGGGCCAGCTTGCGCGCACCACGACTAATCCCCACGGCCCACTGAATATCCTGCAAACCCAGTAGGCATGTAAGGCACCGCGGGGGTGACAGGCGTGCACGCTAGGGCTTGAACCCAGGTGCAGTGGAAGGAGACAAGCCCCTTCCACCGCTAGGCCAAGCCCTAGTTTGCGTTGTTGGTAGGTTTCTTGATTGGATTGGTCGCGTGCTTGATGTTGGTGGTAGTATCTGTTGTGAGGACTGATTGGGAAGTAGAAGCTGAAAAGGCACAAAAACTGGCGTCCTGTGACGTGCAAGAAGTGGACGTTGAAGAACGCGTGAATCACCGAACCACGGAAACAGCTGATGGTGCTGAAGTACGAGAATGACTAGAAAACGTTGTCTCGTTTCGAGCATCCCCCTAAATGCTGGACTTCCTGGTATAATCGAAAAGGCATGACACAACTCTCTAAGGAAAAATTACAGCGAAACCAAACTCAATTGAGACAACTCCCGAATGGGACTTTCAAAATTCAGGATTCCTATCCATTTTCATGCCTTTTGGTAACTCAAAGGCATCATTTCATCAATTCACTGTTCATGAATCACTCCAAATTTCAATTCCTGGTAGCTTCAGTTCTTATATGGCCAGCCATTTACGATTCTGTCTTCAGATAGTTTCATCAAATCATGAAATGGGTCGTAAGAAAGGTTTCTGAAGCCAAAGATGAAAGTCGAACATACACAAGATTCAATATAAAAGAACTCCTTGTTTCCAACATTCAATGAACATATCTGTGCAAAATACAACTTACAAAGCTCACTAAGGATAAGATGCCAACTTTTGTTAGTTACTGAAACGACTCTTTTGTGCATCCATAAATGACAGGGTTTTCAATTTCAGTCAAAAGGCTCAAACTGCCATGTCCAGTTACAAAAATTGCATCGATGGACATCATGAACATTGAAGGTATCAACCATCTATAAACCCAGGTCCAGAAGTTGAAGCCTCCAGTTCTTTAGCTTTCTCATCATTAAAGCCAAGGACAGCCAGTATCTTGTGGCCGGGGCATTCCACTTCTGACCAAATGCCTAGAAGCAGATCACTTGTTGTAACTTCCCCACCACTATCACCTGTAAATTGAAAGATACATCGATGAAAAAAAAATTAAAAGCTTTCTGCATGGTGCATCAGCTATTTGTCTCCCTCTATTTTGGATAATAGTTCCCAGCAAAGTTTGATTCAAGAAAAAGCAGGAAATAAAACACACACCAACAACATGCTTTGTTACATCAGCCAAGAACTAAAATTTGGACAAGCAAAAAGACAAAGCCAAGTAGGTATAATGGAGCTCAACCAGGAACTCGGAGAATGTGAATATTTTTCAGAACAGTGCAGTTCTTCCAATATAGGAAGAACGGCACTCAAGAATAAATGTAAAATAGTATATTGATTATATGTAACAGGGAAGAAATCCATATAACATCCCAAACCTACAAAGATATAAAGGGGTGTTAGATGAGCGGATTCTAATAACAAAAGCCATGTATTTGTTGCCATTAGAGAATCATATAGATTTTCTAGTTTCTTAGCATATTACACGATAGTCAGACTCAAAGGTAAAAATCCATAACTTGTAGAAGGGGCAACCAAACAGCAAAATATTGGAACAATGACAATTCACACATTTGTGCATGACATCACTTTTCTTTCAGCACCATAAACATACTACAAAATATCTTTGGCAGCTGCTGCAAACATCATGAGTCTCGGTGAAGTCTTGGGCAGTGGCGTTAGGAAGGTTGCATTGGAGATCTCAAATATAAAGATTTACAAAACTAGGGCCCTAAAAAGGAAGAAACCATAAATTACTTTTGTTAACCATGAAGTTTACAAACCACTACTTTAAAGGATGTCATTAAATCAAGGAGCAAAGGCAACAGTCAATCCACACATGATGCAAGTGTGATAACAGCATGTGGATCACAAATTTCAGAGACTAGTTCTCACAAATTCATTAGCTTGGCTAATAAGCGCACCCTTCTGAGAAATTTTGTTTGCATGTTCTTTGTACTAGCAACTGAGTTTCCATGGCATCCTACAAAAACTAAGGATTGCATTGAAAAGATATTCATTGATATAATATTTCATATTGAACAAAAACCAACCAAACACAGAGCAAATTATCAGGACTTACCAGATTTTAGTTTATGATCAAAAGCCCAATCGAGGACCTTTTGAGCATCATCAGTCAAGGGAGGCCTCTCAGGAGGGAAATAGTACATGTCAGCCTTGCCAAGCACCTTGATAGTTTCTTCACGTACTTTGAAAACAGTGATTCCATTTGCCCACAGGTATTTCGCAGCTACACTAGTCCCTGTGACTCAAAGAAGAACATTAATATAACAACAAAACAGCAAATGGCTAGGGGCTCAAAATTAACGATGCAAATGAATAGGAACATAATTTAAAAAAAAAAAAAAGGCACCTTCAATCAAGATACCCAAAAGAAGAGCCTCAGTGCCAGTAGTTGCAAACTTGAGTTTCCTAGCTTCCAATTCAGCCATAGTAAATGCCTTTATAGCCTTCCATGACCACCTATATTTCCACTCACACCACCAAAAAGAAAACATCAAATTTACCTTAATTCCAGCAAACCCACTAACTAAAATATATTCAATCATTAATTCATAGACTCACTTGGGAACTTTCTCACCCGAAGAACCAAATCTCTCTGGCTTCCTGAAAAAACCTGAAATTGCAATTTAGTCGACTAAATATTAAAGAAAAGAAAACGAAAAAGGAGAGAGAGGAATTAAATGGAAAAAATACGCAGTAGGGAGGCTGGAGAGGACAGTGGCGGAGATGGGGAGGTGGGTGGACAAGCGGGTGGTTAAGATTTTCCGTGAAAATGGTAATGAAGTGAAGGAATTAAGAGAGTGAGGAGGTACTATTAGAGAATTGGGTTGTGTTATGTGTTGGTGCCGTTGACGATTGAGCGCTTGTTGGGCTGTTGTCGATGATGGATTTGGAAGCTTTGTGAAACAAATTGCTGCCATTTTCTTTAAGACAACACACGCCCTACCTCTTTCTCAAACTCTCTGTTTCGGTTTTTTTGGACTTTAGATAGAGAGTAGATAGGGAAAAAAATGGTAATGTTCTTCGACGACGTCGTCTACATTTGAGACTGCAATTAAGTTGGACAAACCTGGAGGCTTTTCGCCCCGACTTACCCAAATTGTGGCCCAATTCTACTAAGAAAAAACATTGTTCCCAATTTAAATTTAAAAAAAAAAACATTAAATGCATATTTAGATTTTACTAGTTTATTATTGTGGCCCTAAGAAAAAAAAATGTTGGCATTTAAAAAAAAAATGCATATTTAGATTTTACTAGTTTAGTTTAATAAAACAAATTTAAGTGTAAAAAATATTCTTATAAAATAAAATTCATTAATGTTGTTTCTAAATTCATCCCAATAAGTTAATTTAAAATTTTTTTTCTGACCTTCTTGTCTAGTTTATATTTTTATTAAATTATATAAAAATTATTTTAATGTAACATAGTCAGCTTGATAGGTCAAGAGATAACCTAAATGATCGATAAAAAACATGATTTATTTTTAAAAAAATCAATATAATATTTTTTTAATATTAAAATGATAGCATATTAAATTTATCGAGGCTTCATTGTTTAATATGTTAAACCTGCAACTTGGAACATTGATTTCTTTAAATTTAAAAACTGTATTTTGTACTTAATTATATAATAATAAAAATAAATACTTTTAAAATCGATCATCAATCAAATGCCAAAAAAATTATAAAAAAAATAACCAAAATGAAATCTAAAACTAAACCAAGAAAAAAGACCAACATGAAACGAGGGGGAATAAGGGACAATGAAGCATGGGCTACACTCCAAATAGGATTAAAAAAAATGAACATACAAAAAAATATTAAGACTACATGGAACTCTTTAGCATTGTTATTAATTAATCTTGAAATCTTTCTACTTACCTCTTATCTAATCAAAGTTTGATCATAAAAAAATGAAAAAAAAATTCCTTATCTAGCCAAAGTTTTAGTTTTACTATTACAAGTTATCTCAACATGATTTAGAGAACTTGATGGGTCTAAACCCAATTTAAATAACTCATAAAAATATAATTTGATTTAAAAAAAAAATTAGGATGACATCTTTTTTTTTTAATATTAATATGATGACATATTAGATTAATTTGAGTTTCATGACTTAACCTGTCAAACTTATAATTTGGATCATAAACTCTAAAAGGTCTAATAATTGTGTTTAAAATGTTTTTTTTTTACTTAGTTAAATGATAATTAAATTAGACTTTTATAAAATTAAACATCAACTAAATACCAATATATTATATATAAATAAAATAACCAAACTTTAAATAAATAAAAAAAGACAAAATAGGGGGAAAGGAGGGGGACTTGCTTCAATGTTCATTAGAAAAAATATCAAGAAGACTTATTTTTTTAATATTAATATGACAATATATTAGATCGGTCTGAGTTTCACAATTTAATCTAAGAAACTCGCAATTTAAATCTTAGACTTCAATGAGTTTATAAACTTTATTTTTTAAAATTATTTTTATTTAATTATATAATAACAAAAATAAATATTCACAAAATTAAGTATAAATTAAATATAAGAATATTATTAAAAAAAAGCCAAAAGAAAGAGGGCATAAACAATAAAGAAGTTGTTTTTACTTATTTTTTTAGTTTGTATAATTACATTTTTACAATAAACCATAGGAACAAAAATATTTAATCTACGTGTAAAAATGAGTCTCAAGAGTTTTTAAATGATAGAACTATACCTTAAAAAAGTATTTAATAATTTCTGATATCTAAAGATTATTAAAATATGGCATAGGAACACCTACTTTACATTACAACAACCAAATTTTATTTA
>NW_011501540.1:0-18966 GCF_000495115.2 Populus euphratica
TCGGGCTGGAGGACAAATTCAAGCTTCTTTGTTATTGCTATAATTTAAACTTGAAAATGGCCTTTTTAGATCTAGGGCTCCATATGAAAGTTGTAGGCCTATGTCTTACCTTTCCATCCATATAAAGTGGACCTAAATCTGAGATCTAGAACTCCAGATATGACCCAATTACCGAATAATGTTCCAGTTTGGATTGCACCGACATCTCTTTTCTAAGTTTGGCCATCTCTTTATCCTTGCAATTTAAGTTCTTAAAGTCATCAATCATTTATGTGATAGGCCTGCATTTAAAATGAACATTTACCACAAATTAAAGGTATCTTATATTATTAGATATATTATTATAAAACATGCTTTGGTTAAGGAGTTATTGATACTTCAAGTGCAAACTTTAGTTAAGGAGTTATTGATACTTCAAGTGCAAAAATGATGATATAAAACCATGATAAAAATGCACTTTTAAGTACTAATCACACCCACCAACCAGCTTATTACTAATCCCTAGTAATCAAAGCGTTAAAATAGAAAACAAATTTGCAAATTCCATAAAGGAAGGTATTCATCATTTAACTTCTATTAATCTATCCAGATAAACAAACTCTCATTAAATTTATATATCTGCTCAGTACCTCTTAACAAGATATTAATAAACCTTTCTTTTGTGCTTAATGTATTTACACATAATTATAGAGCTTTTCTTGTAAGAAAACAAAATTTTTGTTCTAATGTTTAAGGTTAACTTCCTTAGGTTAGGATTATTATTTTTTTTCTATTTTCTATTTTCTTTTTTCTTTTTTTTTCTTTTTTTTTAATTATATACAAATAATATAATAATCCAATATCAAACCCACAATCATATATTAAAGTGTGTGTATGTAAATTAAGGTTTAAGAATACATGTTAAATAAGTATATGAGCAGAATTAAGTGATAACAATGCGAGAGTTTGTAAACCTGAATATTTCAAGAAGTATTATAATAGACCTTGTTCAGAATGGTTACTAAGATGCATCTCAAGAGTCACTTTAACAAAAGAGCTCCTTTACTCTATTATCCTAGTAACAACAATTATGCACATGCTTTATGAAATGAAAAACAATTTTTTGTATCAACTACTACCCTCTCCCCCCAACCAAAATGAGACATTGTCCTCAATGTTTTAAGGTAGAAAGATAGAGTATAGAAGATATCACCTGAAATGACGAACACTAACAAACCTGAAACACACTGAAACAAAAATAAGAAATAACAAAACACAATAATAAAACCAAAAGACACAAAAATTCACAAATGAAGGCTCAAATCCAATCTAAGCTTTTTACGGCTTTCCTTAGATGACCAATTTATGCGACTCAGACGGCTTTCCTTTGATGACCAATTTATGCGACTCATATAAAGATCAATCACAAGAATGAAATATTGTAGTTGGTCAATCAATTGTTCAACAGTGGTAGCAGAGATTATGATTTGTCGTGCAAAAGATGTTAGAAATTCCTGTTCCACAGCATGATCTAGAAAAAACAACAACTTATTATAATAACCATTAACATTTAACAAACCTATGGGTTTATGGTGAATGTGCAGTTGAGCCCAATAGGAAATATGAAATATTTCTTCCAATGTGCCTAGACCACCTGGTAAAGTAATGAAGGCATCAGCTTGGTTAAACATTGCATTCATTCGAGCCAGCATTATGGATACCTGAAGTTCCTCTCCAATTGTTTTTCCAATGATGTCCCCTTGTGCTAAAGCTTCGGGCACAACCCCCAAAACTTGACTACCTTCTAAAAATACAGCTATTGACACACCTCTCATTAACCCAAGACTGCCTCCCCCATACACCAAATGAATCATTCTCTCAGCTAGCACCTGACCAAGATGATTTGCTGATTGTAAAAACTCCTTTTCTTTCCCAGGACTAGATCCACCGAAAACACAAATATTTCTTATTTGATGACTTGATCCACCGAAAACACCTTTTCTTTCCCAGGACTAGATCCACCGAAAACATAGATATTTCTTATTTGGTGACTTGAGGAACTTGCCATTTCTACACACTTCTGTATTTGTTGAATGTATGAGTTGAGTAGAAATGAAAGGAAGGAAGAGAGGGTTTTATAAATGAGAAATTAGAAAGGCTATCATAACACCTATATGTAGACCAGCTGGAGTCTCACACTCTATCTCTCTCTTTTTATTTATTTATTTGTTTACTTTTGAAAAAGCATGTGTATGTACAGGTAGTTGTGATTGTGGCTCACATCTTCCCTTGATTTTACATCCAAGAACGGCTTAAACGCCCTCTATGAGCGGGGATAGGCTTCCCGTCCAGTTTTCTTAAAAACTAGCAAACAAGGTCTTTTTTAGTCAGATTCCCAAGACTAAGTCTATCATGTTGTTTATAAAAATGGAGCCATAAATCATGAATTGCACGATGTACATCTCCACTAGGATGCGTCTCAAGAGTCAATAGAAGGTTATCTAAAGACTCCTTACTTAGGCCATCCTTAATGAATTGTATTTTATCTTCATGGTTTATAAATACCATTCCTAAAGAATGACATTGTGTATTACAAGTCCATCTAGCACATCGATGACAGACTTTCAGTCGTTTTGCACGACGCTTTTTTGCAAAAGTGCTTTTACATGTTCCAGGCATGTGTGAAATGAAGGAGTTAGAGGACTCACCTGATAATCGGACCTTTGCTTCAATCAATCAGCGAATATCTTCAGGAATTCCATGATTCATTAACAATCTCAATCTTGCACATCTAGCACGGTAAATTTTTATATTCGCATTCTCAAGCAGAGCGAGAAAATACTTTTTCAATTTTTCAAGATTAATGTCCATTTTCAAATGAGAATTGGAGAGAGATTCAAAGAATTGCACAAATATATACACAAATATCAGTTATTGTGGGAAACTAAAAGAACCGACTTCAGTCATGAAGTACCGTTTTCCGCCATTTGATCGGGGTGAGAGAAACTAGCAAAAATCACTCAAAAAGAAACACAAAAACAATGTGAGAAAAACAAAATAATCAACCTTTATCTACAAGATCATTCAAATCAGTTGATTCATTTTCACTAGGAAAATTATCAAAGTAAGCTTTCAAACGATGTCCATTTTCCTTAAAATCATTGTCATTCATTGAATTCTCAATATCATAGGCCCCATAAGGATTGCTCCATCATAATCTTAGCTCTTTAGGGAATGCATAGAGTTGAGAATTATAAAACAAAACTTTTTGACCAGTATCAACTTTTTGACAATTTTCACAAGTTTTGCAGAATGCATACTTGTCCTTGAACATGGTGGGCCAATAAAATCCATTTTGAAAGATTTTTACAGCTGTCTTTTTTTACGAGAAATAACTTCCACATGCTTCAGAATGACAAAGTTTAATGACACTACTTACCTCATTGTCGGGAATGAATCTTTGAAATATTTGATCAGTACAATATTTGAATAAGTTAGGGTCATTGATTAGTACTTAAAAGTGCATTCTCATTAAGGATTTATGTCATCATATTGCACCTAAAGTATCATTAAATTCCCTAACAAAAGCATGTTTTATATTAGCAAGTCTAAAAATATAATATACCTTTAATTCATGGTAAATGTTCATCCTAAATGCAGGTCTATCACATAAATAAAAGGATTGATTGATGAGTTTAAGGATTGAAATTGAAAGGATAAAAAGAAGGCCAAACTTAGCAAAGTGTTGCTGGTGCATTCCAAACTCGAACACCATTCAGTAATTTGATCATATCTGGAGCTATAGATATCAGATTTAGGTCCATTTTATATCGATGGAAAGGTAAGACATAGACCTACAACTTTCATATGAACTCAAAGACTCAGTTCTGCCGTTTTCAAGCTCAAATATTAGCAACAACGAAGACGTTAGAAGTTGTCCTGCAACTCAAGCACTATTCGGTTTTTGGCTCATATCTTGAGTTCTAGAAGTCCAAATGAGCTCTGGTTTTTTTTTATGGAAAGCTGAGACAATTGCCCATAGCTTCCACAATTTAGTTGGCTATAATTCTGATGTGAGCAATGACGTTTTGGCCAGCCAACAATATCAAAAATCAGCCCACAATATCAAAAAAACCAGCAGCCATTAATGTCAAAAACCAGCCACCAAATCAATGGATGCCCACCAATTCTTCAATCAATCAATAGTTCTGAAACTTAGCCTATAAAAGGAGGCATTGTTCATGTATTTAGTCATATTAATTTTCAGATCAAAGTTATCTTCTTGCTTTCTCTCTACATCTTTGTAATGTTCAAGTTTTCTTTTATGCTATAGTAATCTCTTGTTTATGCTCTTTCATTTCCTTTCCTATACTTAGTTAGCTTATATTATGTTTATATTCTTATATTGTTTATTTATGTTTTTCTCCTTCTTAATGTTTAGCTAAGTTAATTATGTCAAGGTGAAAAGGTTTCTCTAATGGTGTTAGAATAGGTATAATATAAACTCAACATGAACTTTAAATGTTTATATCCAAGAAAGATTGTTATTAACATGTTTTATCTTTTTATCTTACTAATTCTTAATACCTTGCTTATTAAATGGTTAATTTAGATTTGTGTTGTATAATATTTGGTACATCAAATGCTTGATCCTTCATAGTTTTCGGCCGATATCGTTATTATGATTGGAACTTGATTTGTTGTTAACATAAACTAGCAACATGAATGCTTGATGATATTTATAAGTATGGTATTACTTAGATAAGATAATTAATATGATCATGTTAGTAATTTATAATGAGCTAATAACGAGAAATCATCCGATTAGAACCTCCTTTGTGTGTGGTTTCTAGTTCAGTAATAAAAAGAGTTTATATTATATTTATTTGAAATACCATTAGTCAATCCTATAACCTTGACATATGTTTTGTTATTGTTTAATCCTTACATCAATATCACATCCCAAAACTTTCTTCAACTCTTTTTCTGTTATTATTCTCTTCAACTCTTTTTCTTTATTTGTAATTTATATAATTCACCTCCCTGTGGTTTGACCCCGGTCTTATCGGGTTATTTTACTTTGACACTCATGCACTTGGGATAAGACATCAACTCTTTGATCGTGTCAAGTTTTTGGCGTCGTTGCCGAGGAGGTAAGTTATTGTATAAATTAAATATTTTATTTTATTTTATTTTCACTTTTATTTGTTTTTCTAATTGTTGTTTCTTTTTCTTTTTTTTTCTTTTCTTTTCTTTTGTATTTGCATGAGAGTTTGGACACGTACATTAAGTGGTAGACTTTCTAGAAAATTATCATTTTCTTTAGAAAACATGGCCGAAGAAGATAACCAATCAATTCATAATGAGAATAATGAGAATAATCGTGTTAGAACACTTAGAGATCATATGAATCCAACAAGAACAAGTGCACTATCATGTATTGTTTTTCCTCCTGATGCATCTCATTTTAATTTTAAGCTAGGTATTATTCAACTTTTACCCACTTTTCATGGCTTAGAATTAAAAAATCCATACTTGCACTTAAGAGAATTTGAAGAAGTTTGTAACACTTATAATGACTTAAATTGTAGCATGAACACCATCAGATTAAAGCTTTTTCCTTTTTCGTTAAAAGATAAAGCTAAAACATGGCTACAAAATATTAGGTCAGGATCCATTCATGCTTGGGATGAAATGCAACAACAGTTTTTAAAGAAATTTTTCCCTTCTCATAGAACAAACTCTTTCAAAAGACAAATCACCACTTTTACTCAAAAACCAGGAGAAACATTTTATAAATGTTAGGATAGATATAAAGACTTGCTTAATACCTGTCCTCATCATGGTTTTGAAATATAGAGATTGGTTTCACAATTTTATGAAGGGTTAACACCTAAAGATAGGCAAATGGTGGAATTGATGTGCAATGGAACTTTTGAAAATAAAGACCCTGATGAAGCAATGGAGTACCTAGATTTGCTAGCTGAAAAAGCTCAAAATTGGGACACCACGGGTACTTGTGAGGCACCAGGTAAAACTCAACCTCATACATCTAATGGAGGCATGTATAGCCTTAGGGAAGATCATGACCTCCAAGCCAAATTTGCATCTTTAGCTAGAAAAGTTGAGGCACTAGAATTAAAAAAGAGTGGTCAATTAAAATCTGTTCAAGAAATTATGTGTCAAATTTGTGAAACCAATGAACACTCAACTAATGATTGTCCCACGTTGCCTTCTTTTAAGGAATGTCTCCATGAACAAGCCAATGCTTTAAATAGTTTCCAAAGACCAAGTCATAACCCGTACTCACAAACGTACAACCCTGGTTGGAGAAATCACCCAAATTTTAGTTGGAAGAGTGGTAACAATAATGCACAAACTTCACAGCCACCATTTCAAACACAACATAATTTTCAAAATTCTCATGGATATGCACCTCCTTATATTCCCCCTCCTAGAAGAAATCTTGAGGAAACATTACATGCATTCATTGAAAAGCAAGAGATAATCAACTCTCAAAATGCTCAAACCATGACTGATTTGCAAGATACTCTTGCAAAGTTCACATCTGCTCTCAGTTTTCAGGAGAAAGGTAAGTTTCTATCTCAACCCCAGTAAAATCCCAAAGGGCAATACAATTCAAGTACAAGCAGTTCTGGAAGCCAACATCTGGATCAAGTCAAATCAGTCACTACTCTCCGCAGTGGTAAGGTTATTAAAAAACCTATTCTTGAACCTTGTGAGAAAGAAGATGAGTTAGTCTCCAAGGGTAAGGAAATTGTTGAACCTGATCATTGCAAAGAAGAGACTGATTCCCCATCAGCACTTCCATTTCCTCATGCCATGATCAAACAAAGGAAAGTCAATCACAATTCTGAAATCTTTGAAACTTTCAAACAGGTAAGGATTAATATACCTTTGCTAGATGCTATTAAACAGGTACCATCTTATGTTAAATTTTTGAAAGATCTATGCACTGTAAAGAGAAAATTGAATGTGAAAAAGAAATCCTTCTTAGCCGAACAAGTAAGTGCCATTCTTCAGAATAATAATGCTTTGAAATATAAAGACCCTGGTTGTCCTATAATTTCTTGCTTTATTGGAGAACATAAAATTGATAGAGCTTTACTTGATCTTGGAGCTAGTGTGAATTTACTTCCATATTCGGTTTTTCAAAGTCTAAATCTCGGTGAGTTAAAGCCTACTTCTGTTACTCTTTTACTTGCTGATAGATCTATAAAAATGCCTAGAGGAATAGTTGAAGATGTGTTAGTACAAGTTGATAAATTCATCTTTCCTGTGGATTTTATTGTCTTGGATACACAACCTATTGAAGCATGCAATTCAATTCATGTTATTTTAGGACGTCCATTTCTTGCAACTTCTAATGCATTGATTAATTGTAGGAATGGAGTGATGAAGTTATCTTTTGGAAACATGACATTAAAAATGAATGTTTTTAACATTTGCAAGAAACCTGGAGATGATAATGATTTACAGGAAGTAGATTTTATTGAAAAAATAGTTTACGATCAATTTGAAAATTCTTCCAATGAAATTGAGTTTAATGAATCTGAAGATTTGCAAATGGTTTGTTTTTAGGAAGAATCAAAGGCAAATATTTGGAGACCAAAAATTGAGGAATTGCCACCACGATCAATTGGGTCCATACCTTCAAGTGTTCAACCACCAAAACCTGATTTGAAGCCATTGCCATGTAATCTCAAATACTTATTTTTGGGAGAAAATGAAACTTTTCCAGTAATAATTTCTTCCAAACTTAATGTTCATCAAGAAGGTAAGTTATTACAAACTCTGAAAATGCACAAAAATGCATTAGGATGGACCATAGCTGACATAAAAGGAATTAGTCCTTTGATTTGCACACACAAGATTTATTTGGAGGAAAATGCTAAACCCTCTAGAGAAATGCAATGAAAGATTAATCCTAATATGAAAGAAGTAGTGAGGAATGAAGTCATTAAACTTCTAGATAATGGAATCATTTATCCTATTTCTAATAGCAAATGGGTAAGTCCTACCCAAGTTGTACCTAAAAAGTCTGGAGTTACTGTGATAACAAATGAGAAAAATGAGTTAATTCCAACGAGGACTATTACTGGTTGGCGCATGTGCATTGACTATAGGAAACTTAATTCAATGACTAGAAAAGATCACTCTCCTTTACCTTTCATGGATCAAATTCTAGAAAGAGTTGCAGGTCATGAATTTTATTGTTTTCTAGATGGTTATTCAGCTTACAACCAAATTGAAATTGCATTTGAAGATCAAGAGAAAATTACTTTCACATGTCCATTTGGTACATTTGCATATCGAAGGATGCCTTTTGGATTATGTAATGCACCAGCCACGTTTCAAAGATGCATGCTTAGCATATTCAGTGATATGGTTGAACGCTTTCTTGAGACATTTATGGATGATTTTTCTGTTTTTGGTGATTCATTTGATAATTGTTTAACTAATTTGGAAAAGGTTTTGAACAGGTGTGAAGAGAAGAATCTTGTGTTGAATTGGGAAAAATGTCATTTTATGGTAACAAACGGCATTATACTTGGTCACATTGTTTCATCAATAGGAATTGAGGTTGATAAATCTAAAATTGAGTTAATTGCCAACTTGCCCACACCAAAATCTGTTAAAAATGTTAGATCATTTTTAGGACATGCTGGTTTTTATAGAAGGTTTATCAAAGATTTTAGTATGATATCTAAGCCATTGTGTAACCTTCTTACAAAGGATAATGTTTTTGAATGGACTGAATATTGTGAAGAAGCCTTCGTTAAACTTAAAAACCTGCTTACATCTGCTCCTATTATTCAACCTCCTGATTGGTCATTACCTTTTGAAATAATGTGTGATGCTAGTGATTGTGTCGTGGGTGCTGTTTTAGGACAAAGAAAAGATAAGAAACCCTATGTCATTTACTATGTAAGTAAAACTTTAAATAGTGCTCAAATAAATTACACAACCATTGAAAAAGAATTACTTGTTGTAGTATTTGCATGTGAAAAATTCAGATCTTATCTTGTTGACTCACTTGTTATTGTTTTTAGCGATCATGCAGCGTTGAAATATCTTCTTTCTAAGAAGAATTCTAAAGCTAGATTGGTGCGGTGGATTTTGTTACTTCAATAATTCGATATCACAATCAAGGATAAGAAAGGCACCGAAAATGTTGTCGTGGATCATTTATCAAGATTGACAACTGATTCGAAATCTGACATCACACCAATCGATGACTACTTTCCTGATGAATCTTTACTTTCTGTCACTACAATGCCTTGGTTTGTTAATATTGTTAATTTTCTTGTTTCAGGACATTTGCCAGTGCATTGGGGCACCCAAGACAAAAGAAAGTTCTTGAACGAAGTGAAGAACTTTTATTGGGATGACCCTTATTTATTCAAATATTGTCCTGATCAAATATTTCGAAGATGCATTCCCGACAATGAGGTAAGTAATGTCATTAAATTTTGTCATTCTGAGGCATGTGGAGGTCATTTTTCATCAAAAAAGACAGCCGCAAAAATCTTACAATGTGGATTTTATTGGCCCACCATTTTGAAGGACACGCATGCATTCTGCAAATCTTGTGAAAATTGTCAAAAGTTAGGATCTCTTTCAAAACATCACATGATGCCTTTAAGTACTATTCTTGTCATTGAAATCTTTGACTGCTGGGGTATAGATTTTATAGGTCCATTTCCTCCATTATTTGGTTTTGTGTACATATTAGTCGCAGTAGACTATGTTTCAAAATGGATAGAAGCAATTCCAAGTCGTAACAATGATCATAAAACAGTCATTAAGTTTTTGATAGAAAACATTTTAAGTCGATTTGGAATCTCTCGGGCCATGATAAGTGATGGTGGAACACATTTCTATAACAAGCCATTTGAGTCTTTAATGAAGAAATATGGAATCACACACAAAGTTACCACCCCTTATCACCCCCAGACAAATGGACAAGTAGAACTTGCTAATAGGGAGATCAAACAAATCTTGGAAAAAACAGTGAACCCTAATCGAAAGGACTGGTCTTTAAGACTTAATGATGCACTTTAGGCCTATCGAACTGCTTATAAAACATCATTAGGTATGTCACCTTATAGGTTGGTTTATGGAAAACCTTGTCATTTGCCTGTGGAACTTGAATACAAAGCTTATTGGGCTATTAAAGCTTTCAATTTAAACCTGGATAATGCTAGTCAACTGCGTAAGTTACAAATAAATGAGCTTGAAGAAATAAGAAATGATGCATATGAGAATTCAAAAATTCATAAAGCAAGAATCAAAGACTTTCATGATAAAAGAATCTTAAGAAAAACATTTGATGTTGGTCAAAAAGTTTTGCTTTATAATTCTCGACTCCATTTATTTCCTGGAAAGCTAAGATCAAGATGGAGCGGTCCATTTGTTGTGAAACATGTATATCCTTATGGGACCTTTGATATTGAGAATCCAAATAATGGTAATGTTTTCAAGGTCAATGGACATTGTTTGAAAGCTTACTTTGATAATTTTCCTAGTGAAAATGAATCCATTGGTTTGAATGATCTTGTATATAAAGGTTGATTATTTTGTTTTTTTTTCATATTTTTGTTTCTTTTTTGTGTGACTTTTGTTTTGCTAGTCTTTCTCCAACCCCGGTCAAATGGCGGATAATGGTACTCCGTGACTCTTAAGTCGGTTCTTTCTGTTTCCCATGATAATTGATATCTCTGTATATATTTGTTCAATTCCTTGTTCCTTCTCTTTTCTTTACATCTCTTCTCCACTTCTCTTTAAAAATAAAACAAAAATGGACACCACTCTTGAAAAATTGAAAAAGTATTTTCCTGCTCTGCCTCAAAATGCGATTACAAAACTTTATCGTGCTAGGTGTGAAAGATTAAGGTTGTTAATGAACCATGGAATTCCTGAAGATATTCGCTGGATAATTGAAGCAAAGATCCGATTATCAAGTGAGTCTTCCAACTCTTTTATTTCATACATGCCTAGGATAGGTAAAAGCACTTTTGCAAAGAAACGTCGTGCAAAATGATTAAAAGTCTGTCACCGATATGCCAGATGGACTTGTAATACAAAATGTCGTTCTTTAGGAATGGTATCTATAAACCGTGAAGATAAAATACAATTCATTAAGGATGGCTTGAGTAAGGAGTCTTTAGATAATCTTCTATTAACTCTTGAGACGCATCCTAGTGGAGATGTGCATCGTGCAATTCATAATTTATGGCCTCATTTTCATAAAGAACATGATCGACTTAGTCTTGGGAATCTGACTGAAAAAGACCCTGTTTGTCAGTTTTTAAGAAAACTGGATGGGAAGCCTATCCCCGACCCATAGAGGGCGTTTAAGCCGTTCTTGGACGTAAAACCAAGGGAAAGCTGTGAGCCACAATCACAACTACTTGTACATACATATTTGTTTTTTTATATATATATATATAATAATAATAAAATAATAATAAATAAATAAATAAATAAATAAATAAAAAAGAGAGAGAGAGTAAGACTTCAGCTAGCCTACATATAGGTGGTATGCTTTGCATTTTCAATTTTTCATCTATAAAATCTTCTCTTCCTTCCCATCATTTCTACTCAACCCATTCATTCAGCATATATAGAAGTGTGTAGAAATGGCGAGTTCCTCTATTTCTAAAATAAAAACTATTTGTGTTTTTGGTGGATCTAGTCCTGGGAAAGAAAAAGAATTTTTAGAATCAGCAAATCATCTTGGTCGGGTACTAGCTGAGAGAAAGATTCATTTAGTGTATGGGGGAGGCAGTCTTGGGTTAATGGGGGGTGTTTCAATAACTGCATTTGTAGGAGGCAGTCAAGTTTTGGGGGTTGTCCCCAAAGCTTTAGCCGAAGGGGACATCATTGGAAAAACAATTAGAGAGGAATTACAGGTCTCTACAATGTTTGATAGAATGAATACAATGTTTAACCATGTCGATGCCTTCATTGCCTTACCAGGTGGTCTGGGTACATTGGAAGAGATCTTTCATATTTCCTCTTGGGACCAACTGAACATTCACTATAAACCTATAGGTTTGTTAAATGTTAATGGTTTTTATGATAATTTGTTATCTTTTCTTGATCAAGCTGTGGAACAAGAATTTCTAACATCTTCGGCACGACAAATCATAATCTCTGCTGCTACTGCTGAACAATTGATTGACCAACTACAATCTTTCATCCCTGTAATGGATCCCTCCATGAGTCAACTCAATTGGTCAAACATGAAACACCATAAAAAGCTTAAATTGGATTTGAGCCTTAGTTTGTGAAAAATTGTGTCTTTTGGTTTTATTAATAGCATAATATTTGTGTTTTGTTGTTTCTTATATTTGTTTTAGTGTGTTTCAGGTTTGTCAATAGTCGTTGTTTCAGGTGATATCTTCTACACTCTATCTTTTTGCTTAGAACATTGAGGACAATGTCTCGTTTTGGTTGGGGGGAGAGGGTAGTAGTTGATATTAAAAAAAAAAAATTATTATTACGTAACTTTATTTTCTATTATTTAAACCATTTGCAAAACTATTGTTACTAGGATGACAGAGTAACGGAGGAACTTTAGTGACTCTTGAGACGCATCTTAGTAAACATTCTTAACAAGGTCTATTATAATACTTCTTGAAATATTCAGATTTACAAACTCTTGGATTGTTATCTATAGATTCTGTTTATATGCTCATCTAACAAGTATTGTTAAACCTTCATTTTCACACACACACTCGAACATATGATTGTGGGTTGCACATTGGATTATTACATTATTTGTATTCTTTTGTTAACGGTAACAACTAAGGGAAAGGGATAGTATATAATATGCAAATAATAATAATAATAATAATAATAATAATAATAAAAAGAAAAAAAAACAAAGTAGATAAGTTTGGTTTCGTAGCCTCCTCGACTTAAGCAAATAAGCCCGAAGGGGTGTTTGAACACCTAGTACCCTAAAGTCAACTGACTTGGGAGTTATTGGCCTAGTGCTTGTTACATGGGTTGAGGAGAAAGCTTAAGGGAATCAAACACTGCACTATCTACATATCAGTATTTGCAACCCGAGTTACTAAACTCGTAGGGGTGTCTCAACACTTGATTACCTAAGACCAACTGGTCTAGGAGTCATTAGCCGAAAGCTCGTTACATGGGTTCAGGATACATTGTGCTATAAATTCTTGCTTTAAAAAAAAAGAAAAAAAAAATAACAATCCCAACCCAAGGAAGTTAACTTTAAACATTAGAATAAAAATTTTGTTTTCTTCCATGAAAAGCTCCATAGCTATGTTTTGATTTATTGAGCACCGAAAGAAGGTTTACTAATATCTTGTTTAAGAGGTATTAAGCAGATATATAAATTTAATGAGAGTTTGTTTATCTGGATAGATTAATAGAAGTTAAATGATGAATGCCTTGCTTTGTGGTATTTGCAAATTAGTTTTATATTTTAATGCTTTGATTACTAGGGACTAGTAATAAGCTGGTTGGGGGGTGTGATTAGTACTTAAAAGTGCATTCTCATTAAGGATTTATGTCATCATATTGCACCTAAAGTATCATTAAATTCCCTAACAAAAGCATGTTTTATATTAGCAAGTCTAAAAATATAATTTACCTTTAATTCATGGTAAATATTCATCCTAAATGCAGGTCTATCACATAAATAAAAGGATTGATTGATGAGTTTAAGGATTGAAATTGAAAGGATAAAAAGAAGGCCAAACTTAGCAAAGTGTTGCTGGTGCATTCCAAACTCGAACACCGTTCAGTAATTTGATCATATCTGGAGCTATAGATATCAGATTTAGGTCCATTTTATATCGATGGAAATGTAAGACATAGACCTACAACTTTCATATGAACTCAAAGACTCAGTTCTGTCGTTTTCAAGCTCAAATATTAGCAACAACGAAGACGTCGGAAGCTGTCCTGCAGCTCAAGCACTATTCGGTTTTTGGCTCATATCTTGAGTTCTAGAAGTCCAAATGAGCTCTGGTTTTTTTTTTTATGGAAAGCTGAGACAATTGCCCACAGCTTCCATAATTTAGTTGGCTATAATTCTGATGTGAGCAATGACGTTTTGGCCAGCCAATAATATCAAAAATCAGCCCACAATATCAAAAAAACCAGCAGCCATTAATGTCAAAAACCAGCCACCAAATCAATGGATGCCCACCAATTCTTCAATCAATCAATAGTTCTGAAACTTAGCCTATAAAAGGAGGCATTGTTCATGTATTTAGTCATATTAATTTTCAGATCAAAGTTATCTTCTTGCTTTCTCTCTACATCTTTGTAATGTTCAAGTTTTCTTTTATGCTATAGTAATCTCTTATTTATGCTCTTTCATTTCCTTTCCTATACTTAGTTAGCTTATATTATGTTTATATTCTTATATTGTTTATTTATGTTTTTCTCCTTCTTAATGTTTAGCTAAGTTAATTATGTCAAGGTGAAAAGGTTTCTCTAATGGTGTTAGAATAGGTATAATATAAACTCAACATGAACTTTAAATGTTTATATCCAAGAAAGATTGTTATTAACATGTTTTATCTTTTTATCTTACTAATTCTTAATACCTTGCTTATTAAATGGTTAATTTAGATTTGTGTTGTATAATATGTGGTACATCAAATGCTTGATCCTTCATAGTTTTCGACCGACATCGTTATTATGATAGGAACTTGATTTGTTGTTGACATAAACTAGCAACATGAATGCTTGGTGATATTTATAAGTATGGTGTTACTTAGATAAGATGATTAATATGATCATGTTAGTAATTTATAATGAGCTAATAATGAGAAATCATCCGATTGGAACCTTCTTTGTGTGTGGTTTCTAGTTGAGTAATAAAAAGAGTTTATATTATATTTATTTGAAATACCATTAGTGAATCCTATAACCTTGACATTTGTTTTGTTATTGTTTAATCCTTACATCAATATCACATCCCAAAAATTTCTTCAACTCTTTTTCTGTTATTATTCTCTTCAAATCTTTTTCTTTATTTGTAATTTATATAATTCACCTCCCTGTGGTTCGACCCCGGTCTTGTTGGGTTATTTTACTTTGACACTCCTGCACTTGGGATAAGACATCAACTCTTTGGTCGTGTCAGAATGCTTACAAGAAAGGAATTTCATGCTGGAGACAAAGTCCTTCTTTATCATTCGCGTTTAAAACTTTTTCCTGGAAAATTGTGCTCTCGTTGGATTGGACCTTTTGTTGTTTCTAATATTTTTTCTTATGGTGTAGTTGAAATTACAAGTTTAGAAACCAACAAAGTACTCAAGGTCAATGGGCATCGTTTGAAACCTTTCTATGAAGGTTGGACGACAAAACTCACTACTTCTGTAGAGTTAGCTGAACCAATCTATGAAGAATGAGAATGCCATATGTCAAGCCAATGACATAAAACAAAAGCGCTTACTAGGAGGCAACCCAGCACCAAAAGAAAAAAAAAATCAGATTTGCTTTCTTTTTCCTTATCTTTTATCTTTTTGCATTTTAATTTATTTTCTGTCATTCTCTTATGTTCCTTTGCTTTTATTTCAATATTGAAGACAATGTTGTGTTTTAAGTGTGGGGGTATGGGAGAATTTTGGTTTTTTTATTTTAGTTATCTTTGTTGTTTTTTTTAAACAAAAATAATAAAAAAAATAAAATTGTGTTTGATCTTTTTAAATCCTATTGGTTTTTGAGAATATGAGTATTATGTATGAGAATTGATTGAGTTAGATGAAGATATAAATCAAATGAAGGAGTATGCATGTAAATTTTAAGGTTTAATTGGTTTAGGAATTGACTTTGAGAATATGTCATGTTGACTTTATAGTGTTATACCAATGCAAGCTTTTAAGCCTTCAACATTATATTCTTTAAGTGTGCATTCTTTCAATGATATGTATCTCTAGAACTTGCTTCATATCTTATTGAGATTATATTCCATTACAAATATACATGAAGATGATAAAGGCATTAGGAATTTCAATCACTTGAACCAAAAAACCAACCTAAAGCATATTATCCTTAGTGAGCCCCTTTTGAGCTTATTTATCTTTTCTTTGCTTTATCCATGTATAAGCCTTAACTTTATATATGTTTTCCTTTTCTCCTGGCCAAGGATTAGTAGAGCATAAACTTGTGATATTTCATGGAATTATGGTTGGAAATTATATGAAAAGAAAGAAGAAGTGATGCTTGATGAAAAGATGGGCAAAATTACAAAAAAAAAAGACAAAAAAGTTCATTTATGTTCTTAAGATTTTATGTTGAAAAAGCTTGAAATCAAATGAAATTAAGCATTGGTGATTAAAGATGAAAAATTTATGTGCTTTGATGGAATATCTTGTTTGAAATATCATTTTTTTTAGAATGCTCTACTATCTTTGATTTGATCCTTTTCTTCTACTCTCTTTTACCTCACCTTAACCTTAGCCCCATTAAATCCGGAAAATAAGACCTTTTGATTCATGCACTGTTTATAATATGTTAGTAATGGATATGAGATTGAAAAGCAAGCTTATGGTAGAACATACTCTTTGATTGAATTTGAGAGATTTAAACACATGAGTGTTGGAATGTATATCAATGAGAGGACCTATCACTTTGGCATGGCATAGATTTCATTTAAATCTCGATGATTGATTGAGTTTTGAAGTTTGCATGTAAACGAATTCATGAAAATTTATTTATTTTATTATATTCTTATTTATAATGCTTGTACTCTTGGACATTGATGGGAGATTAAGAGATTGATCATAGTTATTTTTAATTTAATTTTATTTATCCTTTTCTCGAGGATGAGCAAGAGCTAAGTGTGGGGGTATTTGATGTAACCATATTATTTGATAGTTTCTCCAAATTCATTGTAGAACATGAAACTCGGCAGCGAATGTTCCAGTTTTGGCAGCGAATCGTAATCTCGCTGTAGAACATAAAATTCAATAGCGAATGCTAATTCGCTGCAAAAAACTCAATTTCGACAGTGAATATTAATTCGCTACAGCTGACACAGTTTCGGTAGCGAATCGCAATTTTACTGCAGAACACACAATTCGATAGTGAATTCTAATTCGCTGCAGCCGACATAGTTTCTGCAGCGAATCGCAATTTCGCTGCAGAACACACAATTCGGTAGTGAATTTTAATTCGCTGCAACCGACATAGTTTCGGTAGCGAATCGCAATTTTGTTGCAGAACACACAATTCAGCAGCGAATTCTAATTCGCTGTAGCAGACTCAATTTCGACAGCGAATGCTTATTTGTTGAAGCTGACACAATTTCGGCAGTGAATCAAAATTTTGCTGCAAAACACACAATTCTGCAGCGAATCCTGATTTGCTTTAGAAGACTCGATTTCGGCAGCGAATGCTAATTCGCTGCAGCAGACACATTTTTGGCAGTGAATTGAAATTTCGCTGTAGAACACCCAATTCAGCAACGAATTCTAATTCACTGCAGAAGACTCAATTTTAGCAGCGAATGCTAATTCGTTGCAGCCGACATAGTTTCAGCAACGAATCAAAATTTGCTGCAGAACACACAATTCTGCATTGAATGTTGATTCGCTGTAGAAGACTCGGTTTCGGCAGTGAATGCTAATTCGCTGCAGCCGACACATTTTTGGCAGCGAATTGAAATTTCACTACAGAACACCCCATTCAGCAGTGAATTCTAATTTGCTGCAAAAAACTCAATTTCAGCAGCAAATACTAATTCGCTGTAGCCAACACAGTTTTAGTAGCGAATTGAAATTTGCTGCAGAACACACAATTCTGCATTGAATGTTGATTCGCTATAGAAGACAGTTTCGGCAGTGAATCGCAATTTCGCTGCAGAATACACAATTCGGCAGTGAATTCTAATTCGTTGTAACCGACACAGTTTCGGCAGCGAATCACAATTTCGCTGCAGAACACACAATTCGGTAGCGAATTCTAATTCGCTGCAGAATATTCCATTTCGACAGCGAATGCTTATTTGCTGAAGCTGACACAGTTTCGGTAGGGAATCAAAATTTTGCTGCAGAACACACAATTCTACAGCGAATGCTGATTCGCTGCAGAAGACTCGGTTTCGGCAGCGAATGCTAATTCACTACAGCGGACATTTTTGGCAGTGAATTGAAATTTCGCTATAGAACACCCAATTTAGCAACAAATTCTAATTCACTGCAGAAGACTCAATTTCAACAACGAATACTAATTCGCTGCAGCCGATATAGTTTTAGCAGCGAATCGAAATTTGCAACAGAACACACAATTCTGCATTGAATGCTAAGTCGCTGTAGAAGACTCGGTTTCGGCAGTGAATGCTAATTCGTTGCAGCTAACACATTTTTGGCAGTGAATTGAAATTTCACTGCAGAACACCCAATTCAACAACGAATTCTAATTCGTAGCAGAAGACTCAATTTTGACAGCGAATACTAATTCGCTGCAGCCGACATAGTTTTGGCAGCGAATTGAAATTTACTACAAAACACACAATTCTGCAGTGCATTCTGATTCGTTGTAGAAGACTCGGTTTCAGCAGCGAATGCTAATTCGCTGCAACCGACACATTTTTGGCAGCGAATCGAAATTTCACTACAGAACACCCAATTCGGCAGCGAATTCTAATACGCTGCAGAGGACTCAATTTCGACAGTGAATACTAATTCACTACAGTCGATACAGTTTCAGTAGCGAATTGAAATTTCACTGCAGAACACACATTGAAAACCATCAATTACAACATATATCTTTCAATCATTCCAGCAGAATACACACATTGAAACTATCCATTCCAGCACATAATCCTTCAACCAATCCCAGCAGAACACACACATTGAAAACCATCAATTACAACATATATCTTTCAATCATTCTAGTAGAATACACACATTGAAACTATCCATTCCAGCACATAATCCTTCAACCAATCCCAGCAGAACACACACATTG
>NW_011501540.1:19050-39510 GCF_000495115.2 Populus euphratica
ATATCTTTCAATCATTCCAGCAAAATACACACATTGAAACTATCCATTCCAGCACATAATCCTTCAACCAATCCCAACAGAACACACACATTGCATACCGGCCCCCTACTATGATTTATTGATTCTATTTTATTCATTTTTCTTTGTTAGATGTTCTGAAATTGGCCTCATTTCGTTTCTGTTTTCCTTGTCCTCTTAGTTAATTTTTGTTTTCTTCACAGCTAGCTTAGGTCTTAGGTCAATTTTCTTAGGGTTTTTCTTCTTCATTTCTAGTTCTGGATCTTAAGGAGAAGAGGATGGAAGTTTCATGACCCATACCTTTCGAATCTAGCTAGGTTTGAGGAAAGTTTGATAGTGTTCTTCCTCCTCTCCTGCTGGTTCTCTTCCTTCTTCTTCCTCTCACACTGGTTCCCTTCTCCTTTCTTTTTAAGTAGCTGTCCAATCTTCTCTTAAGGTCTCCTCTCTCTCCCTCACACGTTCACAAGGCTTAGGTTTCTGTTGGGGAGGAGAAAGGGAGAGTAACATGCAACTGGACATACAACTGCAAACAACTTTGAGAAGAGCTAGGGTTACCTTCTCTCTCATTATATTAATACTCCCCATTAAATGAGGTGGGTGATTGGGGGTTGGTTTAGATGTGTTCTTATCCTTGTTTTGGTCTATCTAAAACCAGTTTTACCCCTCCCTCTCAGCTCCTTAAGTTAATTATTATTTTATTTTTAAGACAAAAACTGCGTCGTTGTCGATGTAGAAATCGGCAGCGAGAACTGCTTCACTGCAGATGCAGAAATCGATAGTGGAAACTGCATCACTACCGATGTAGAAATCGGCATCGAAAACTGTCTCACTGTCGATCGAGAAATCGGCAATGGAAATTGAGTCATCAGTTTTGTCTATATATATATATATATAGATATATTTTTCTTTTGGGTGTTTACACTTCATTTGTGTAATGATTATTATCAATTGAATAAAGTGATGGTGAAGAACATATACCCTCTCCCATAAATAGATGACTTGTTTGATCAATTGAAGGGTGTTAAAGTGTTCTCTAAAATAGATTGAGATCTAGATACCACTAGTTGAGAATCAAGGAACAAGACATACAAAAGACTGCCTTTCGAACCTGTTATAGGCATTACGAGTTTTCAATGATGCCTTTTGGGTTAACCAATGCTCCAACCATGTTTATGGACTTGATGAATCGAGTGTTTCAACCTTACCTAGACCAATATATAGTTGTATTTATTGATGATATTTTGGTATATTCAAACTCTCACTTGGAGCATGAACAACATCTAAGGGTGGTGTTATAGACTTTAAAGGAGAATTAATTATATGCAAAGCTAGATAAGTGTGAGTTCTGGCTTAAGGAAGTAGTATTTTTAGGTCATGTAATATCCAGAGAAGGAATAATTATGGATCTAAGAAAGGTTAAGGCCATGTTAAAATGGGAAAGGCCTACCAACATGACAGAAATCTGGAGTTTCATGGGTCCTGTTGGATATTACTGGAGGTTTATTAAGGGGTTCTCCACTATAGCATCACCTTTAACTAAGCTGACCGATAAGGAAGTCAGGTTTGTTTGGTCGGAAGAGTGTGAGGCGAGCTTTCGAGAACTGAAGGAGAGGCTCACTTCTGCTCCTGTGCTGACCTTTCCATTGGGGATATAAGGGTTTATGGTATATAGTGATGCCTCAAAAAGGGGTTTATGATGTGTATTGATGCAACACGAGTGTGTGGTTGCTTATGCATCAAGACAGTTAAAGTCGCATGAGGTTAATTACCCTGTTCATGACCTAGAACTTGCAGCGATGGTGTTTGCCTTAAAGTATAGAGATATTATTTGTATGGGAAACCATTTCAAATCTTTACAAAACATAAAAGTTTGAAGTATTTGATGTCACAGAAGGAGTTGAACGTGCGACAGAGAAGATGGGTAGAGTTAATAAAAGATTATGATTATGTTATTGACTACCATCCTGGTAAGGCTAATGTAGTAGCCAATGTCTTAAGTAGAAAGGGAAAAATAATGATGAATGATATGGAGCATAAGGAACAGGAAAGTATTGTGGAGTTAAAGAAAATGGGTTTGCGGCTACAGGTAGGGCCCGAGGGATCACTATTAGCTCAGTTAAAGATCCGATCTGTGCTTCGAGACAAGGTCTTGGTGGCTCAACAAGCAAATGGGAAAGTAACAGAGGTCAAGGAGAGGGTAAACAAGGGTATAGAGACATCATTTCAAATGCTATCCGATGGGCTAATAGCTATAGGTAGATGAATTTATTTTCCCAAGGATAAGATTATAAAAGATGAAATATTAAGAGAAGCTCATGAATCTTGATTTGTTACTCATCTTGGGAGTACAAAGATGTATAGGGATTTAAAGAAATACCACTGGTGGCCAAATATGAAAAGGAAAATAGTAGAATTTGTGCCGAACTATGGGATCTGTCAATAAGTAACGATAGAACACCAGCAACCTGTAGGGGAATTACAGTCATTATCAATTTCAAAATGGAAATGGGAGGATATTCCTATGAATTTTGTGACGGGATTACCTAGGAGAAAGAAGGGGAATGATGCCATATAAGTGGTTGTGGATCGACTAACAAAATTTGCTTTGTTTTTTCCTATGAAGATGACAGATTCAGTGGATAAACTAGCAAAATTATATGTAAATGAAGTAATCAGACTTCACGGAGTGCCAATTTCAATTATATCGGATTAGGATCTGAGGTTCACATCAAGATTATGGCCTAGCTTACAACAGGCAATAGGGACAAAGTTGAATCTGAGCACGACATTTCATCCTTAGACAGATGGTCAATCCAAAAAGACCATTCAAACTCTTAAGGATCTCCTGAGGTCCTATATGTTAGAGTTTAGAGGGAATTGGGAGGATCTCCTACCATTGGTGGAGTTTACTTATAGTAATAGCCATCAAACTACTATTGGTATGGCTCCTTATGAAGCATTGGATGGGAGGAAATGTTGTACCCCAATTTGTTGGGAGGAAGTAGGAGAAAAGAAGCTTTTGGAACCTGAAATGGTGCAACTGAAAATTGACAAGGTGAGGATGATAAAAAAGAAGATGAAGGAAGCCCAGGATAGATGAAAAAGTTACACAGGTAGCTGAAGAAGGCCTTTGGAATTCCAAGTAGGGGATAAAGTATTTCTAAAGGTGGCTCATTGGAAAGGCATCATTTGATTTGGAGTGAAAAGGAAATTAGCCCCGAGATATATTGGCCCTTTTGAGATTAAGGAAAGAATTGGAGCAGTTGCATATCAATTAGAATTGTCTGTATATTGGATAAGATTCACAATGTATTCCATGTGTCATTGTTGCCAAAGGCCAAAATAGACCCCTCACGGGTATTACCACAAGTTTCCATGAAGATTGAAGGGGATCTAACCATGAAAACTAAGCCCGTTGATTGTGCATCAAAAGTGTCATTAAGTCTCTTATTTTACATATGTATTTATTGTTTTTATTTGGTTGTTTTTATAATAATTGATGTGTTTTTTAGTAATGAAGTTTGTTTTAAAGTTTCGATAGGTTTTTGGAGCTTAAATAAATTAATTCAGCAAATCTTGGTTCAAATAAGTGCTCCAAATTTGTCCCAAAAATCAATTCTATTCCAATTCTAGAAAAGAATATCATATGATTTATTTCAAGCCCAAACTTGCCTTATGTTGTGTGCAAACTTCAACCATTAAACACTCAAGGTTTCAATGTCAATCTTAGCCCAAATAATAAGTACATTTGTATACTTATTTGATGCTCAAATTCAGCCCAAAAATCAGCCCCAAATCAGCCCTAAATCAACCCCAAATCAACCTTCAAATCAACCCAAACACAATCCATGATCTTACATGTCCACACAACAAATAACAATTGATTTATTTTGGGCAATCCATTGATCCAAGAAGGCAAGCACATGGATGGAAAGCTGGAGGGGATATTTTAACATTATTTTGGGTCAAAAAGAAGAAGGAGACACCTCATAAATGAGGAAGAAAAACGTGCACCAAAGTAGTTGTAAAGCTGTCTTGATTTGATTTTTCAGAACACCTTTCGGTGTTTTGCCCATAACTTTTGACTCAGGTGTCCAAATGAGCTGTTCTTTAATGATCTGGTAAGGTGACAAAATTGCCTATAAATATGTCTCTAATAGACTTCTCGAAGAAAATCTTGTAAGAGGGTCGAATTGCTGTCCAAAGTTAGAGTCAGATTTGTGTCCGAATTTTTTCTGAAATTGTATTGTGTTCTTCTTTATAGATTTCGGTTCTTTAGTTTGTAAAACTTATTATTTCAGTTGGATTCAAGTTCTTTCATGTTTATTGAAGTGTTCTTATATATAATCATGGTTGGCTAAACTCTTTCTTGGATCCAAATCAAGGATAATGGTGATTGAGGTGAGTTCTTTAGGATATGAATGAATCTTAATGTTTATCTTCTTATTTTCTTCATGAATGATTTATTATTGTAAAGAAATTTTAGAAATCATTTAGGTAATGTTATAATCTTGAATTTTTATGCACAAACTTTAGTTTTGGTATAGAGATTGCTTGATTCAATGTCTTACTTGATATGAAAGTACTTGTTCATTCTTAAGCAATAATCAATCTTCATCTTTCTAATCTTCATTGTAATATCCTCCGATCTAATATCACCATCGTTGAGATTAGGTTGAGTTATCTTATATATGTTGAAGAAATCACCAATACATCACCATTAAAATTGATTTGGACCAAGACTTACTTTTTCTTGTCATTTAAAATCTATTTACATTTTTTTTATCTTTGAAAACAATTTTTCTTGTTATTTAAAATCTATTTACATTTTTTTTTAATCTTTAAAAACAAATCCATCAATTATTTTCAACCAAGTTATTGTTAATTTAATTTCTCTTGAGTTTTTTTTGTTACTTAGCTTAATTTCCAGATCTAGCTCTCTGTGGATATGACATCGATCTTACCAAGTTAATTGCTACATCGCACACTCGTGCACTTGCGAGTTAAAACAAGCCGATCATAAAAAGCGGTCAAGCACCCGTTAACATCTTAGATCAAGATGAGAAGTTGTTGAGGAATAAAAGAGTTCCCTTAATGAGAGTATTATGGAGAAGCTCTCGAATAGAAGAATAAACATGGGAAAGAGAATCTGAGATGAAGGAGAAGTTTCTGCACTTATTCTCTAACATAGGTACGTAACTTGAATTTCGAGGATGAAATTTTATGAGGAGGGGAGAATGTAAATCCTAAGAGAAAAAATCAAGGCTAGATTAAATTAAAGCAAATAAACTAAACTAAAAAGAAGTAGGGGCAAAATGAATACACCTAAAGAAAATAGGACCTAAATGTAAATAAGAATAACTATAGAGCATAAGTACTCCTCTTCTCACCAAAAACAGATCTACAGATAACGTAAAGAAAGAGAAGAGGGAGCTTTTATATTCATTTTTGTTTACAAATTAAGAGAGAAACACCAAAATTTCAAAAACCCATCTAAGATTAAGGGTTATAAGTAGAATAAACACTGATGGGAAAGGGATTAACATGGAAAATTGAACAAGAAGAGAAGAGGGGAGGACCAACTGTTACTAGAAAGAAAAGGAGGGATTAAAACCTTGATTCGTACCGGGTAAGGTATTCTAAACCTACTCTTATAAGTCATTACAAGTGGATTATAAATTGATGTCTGGATGTTAATTTATATATTTGAGTTCTTGGACTTGAATTGAGGAAAAAGTATGAGTTGCTAAATTAAAGAACTTCATGTGTTGTATGTGAATAGAAAGATGGACGAATCTAGACAGTTTCGTCTCTTGACTTCAGAGAGATTTCTGGTACAAAGATGAACGGATTAGGATCAGGTTCCTCATAGAAATTGTAGGTTTGGATGTTGGCTAACTAATGAAATTGGTCTTGCTCAATTTGGAGTTATAGAACTCTAGCTATGGGTCACCAACCAAGATTAGGTCATGATAGACCCTATAAGGTCTAATTCATTGATGAGAAATTTTGACTGTCTTACAGGTAGGACTTGGTTCTCCTTCCTTCAAAGAACTTGTAACCTCATGTCTTAGATTTCCAATAAGACTAATCTTGCTTGAACCAAAGTTCTATAACTCTAGCTATAGTTAAAAATCTGAGGAGAGGTCGGAGAGTAACAGTTCAAAAGCGAGACAGTAACAATTCAAAAAAGAGACAGTAACAGTTCAATATCTAGACAGTAACAGTTCAAAAATGAGACAATAATAGTTCAATGTCTAGACAGTGACAGTTCAGGATTTAAATAGAAATAATTCAAATAAAGATGACAATATTAATGGGTGAAATGAGAAAAACATAAAATATTAAGAAATGATCAAAATAAAGACTTAGTGGTTATTGATATGGTTATAATAAAACATATCCTTGAGTGAGAAAAATTTATAAGATAAACCTATGAATTGCTGGAGGAACCACAGGCGTGGTGCAGCAGCGGCATGGGAGCACGAGTAGAGTTTCTATTATAGGTAGGTGAATCGCACTTATACTTCCTAGTTAATTCCATGATTTATTTACACTACCAATGTGAAATGTGAATTACTAAATGTATATGTATTCAAGGTGAAAAGTTGCTATATGAATTGTCAAATGATGAAATTATCACTAACAAAAGAAATAAGAGAAGTGTGATTTGAGGCGTAAACTAGCATATATTTAGTGTATATTAGGATCTTAGGTAAGAGGATCACCATGATTTGACTAGCATACATTTAGTGTATGTTAGGATCCCGGGTAAGGGGATCACCATGTATGGATTAACGTACATTTAGTGTATGTTAGGATTCCGGATAAGGAGATCACCTTACATCGACTCCTAAAGGGTGATGATAATGATACAAGTGAAATTGGAATCGGTAATGTGAGAAGCTAGAATAATCATGGTTGATCTCATAAATTTTGAAATGAGGGTTGAAAGTGGTAGAGTGAATAATTATTAATAGTTGAATAAGAAAGAGATTCTAATAAAAACTAGAAGGGAGAAGCGAATGAACTATGAATGCATTTTACTTTGTTGAAATTGTTGGATATTCGTGTTGTTATATTTAATGTAATATTCACCTTTCAATAATATATATTTTGTTTCAGGATAATCGCATGCACGACAGAAGTAGATCCTAACTTATGTTCCCTTCTTGTAATTTAGGTTCTAGGGAGTATACCCTTGTATTTTGTAAATATGAAAATGTTTGTATAACTTAATTTATATAATTAATGTTTAAACTTGATTAAATGAATTTAACCTTGTAGTTCATATAACCAATTTCATGTCTAAGTATTTATATTTATTTATTTTTATCCATCCATAATGATATTTTATTATATAATACATATCATAAATATTGTGGTTGATAGGTGTGAGTATAAGTGTGGAATTGAAACCCAGGATGATTGGGTCAAGAATTAAGTTATGAGATGCGTGAAGTTACTCTATTTTTTTATTAACATGAGATTGTCGTTTTATCCTGGAATGAGGGATGTTAAAATAAGATACCTTTAAGTTGTAGTAAATGTTTATTGTAAATGCAGGCATATCACATAAATAAAAGGATTGATTTATGAGTTTAAGTACTGAAATTGAAATGACAAAGAGATGGCTAAACTTAGAAAAGAGATGTTGGTGCCGTCCAAACTGGAATATTGTTCGGTAATTGGGTCATATCTGGAGCTTTAGATCTTGGATTTAGATCTACTTTATATGGATAGAAAAGTAAGATATAGGCCTACAACTTTTATGGAGTCCAAGATTTAAAAAGACCGTTTTCAAGTCCAAATTATAGCAATAACGAAGAAGTTCAAATCTATCCTGTAGCCCGAACACTATTCAGTATTTAGCCTATATCTTGAGTTCTAGAAGTCCAAATGACCTTTATTATTTTTTCCTATAAAGATGAGACAATTTCCTAGAACTTTCATATAGAGGTCTGGTTTAAATTCTGATGTTATTAATGATGTTTTATTCAGACAAGAAGATAAGGATTGTCACTAAGTAAAGATGTCACCATCCACTTAACAATTAGTCATTAAATCAATAGTTCCCAATTTTGGCCTATAAAAGGATGTATTTTTCATGCATTTAGGCATCTTTGTTTTCAAATCAAGATCATGCTCTTGCTTTCTCTCTTTGCACAAATTATAATATTTATTTTATTTTCTCTTTTCACTTTTCTTGTATCTCACTTTGTTTCTTCTTTTTTTTGTTTTCTTCTTCCTTTTATTCTATTCCTACACGTGTATGAGAGTATGATTGACACGACCAAAAGATCGATGTCTTCTCCTAAGCATAGGAGTGTCGAAGTAATAAATAACCTAGCAAGACCGGGTCGAACCATAGTGAGATTAATCGTATAAATTATAAATAACAATAACACAGCAATAACAAATCCACAACAACAACAATAATAATAGTATAATAATTATAATAATAATATTAATACTAATAATAATAATAAAGAAGAAGAAGAAGAAGATGATGATGATGGGAGCTTTGAGATGGAATATTTATGTAAGGATTAAACAATGATAACAACAAATGTCAAGGTTAGAGGATCCACTAATGGTATGTCAAATAAGCATAGTATAAACTCTTAATATTCAATTGAAAACCACACACAAAAGAGGTTCCAATCAGATTATAACTTGTTAACATGATTACATTAGTTATCATATTCGAATAATGTCAATACCTGTAAATGTTGTTAGGCATTTATAATTATAACTTATGTTAACAACAAATCAAGTTCCTTTCATAGCATAGGTGTCAATTATACCATACAGTATGGGCTATGAAAGTGTCAAGTATTTGTTGTACCAAGTGTTATACAACATAAATCTAGATTAACCATTTAACAAGCAAAGTATTAAAAGTGAACAAGATAACAAATACAAAACATATTAGTATCAAACATTAAGGTCCATGTTGAGTTTACACTATACTTATTTTTACACCATAAGTGTAACCTTTTTACCTTGACATAATAAACTTAACTAAACATAATGAAAGAAAGAAAAATAAATAAACAAAATAAGATAAAAGTTAATTAAGTAAAGGAAACAAAATGAAAGGCATAAACTTGATATTAATGAAAGTAAAACATAAGCAATACAAAGAGAGCAAGCAAGAGCATGATCTTGATTTGGAAACTAGGATACCTAAATGCATGGCAAATGCCTCTTTTTATAAGCCAAAATTAGAAACTATTGATTTGATGACTAATTGATGAGTGGGTGTGTAACAACCTGGCTTTTCAAGCCCCAAACAACCTTAAATTTATTTATTTTTTTTACTTGACACACATCATGTCAGTAATTGGCAAATCTATTTCCTCACAGCATCAAGATACAATGCATACATCAACGACATTCAACATTCCATTTAAAAGTGAATCTTACATAAACACATAATATTATTTTTGCATGATTAGCAATTCACATTATAATATACATACAAAGACATGAGTTTGCATTCCTATCCTAATAATATTCATCACAAATTTAACAAAAGGATCCAATAAAATTTATACGTTTAATACATTGATTCATATAAAATACATCGTGATTTAGGATGCAACTATATGATTCCTTGCAAAAGTAGGTTCCCGTGTATCGGGCTTCCTAGGCATCTCGTTGATGTGATGTCCCTACTGTAGTACAAAACATTTAAGAGAATGCAATTGCTTTTTAATAATAATGATAGTTAAATGATCCGGCAGATTAATGAAACATTAACATTATTCCATGTTTGATGTATGATATTTATAGTTTCTTCATGTACTTGGTATACACAACTTATAATGCATATATATACACCAATTCTTGCAATCAACCATAATCTTAAACCTAGCTATCCTCTTAAGGCATTATTTGTTGAGGTTAACCGTTCACTCCCCCTAATCATCCACTTCGGATGCCTTTAGCTGAAGCTACTCAATCATTTGTCCCGATCATCCCTTCGAATGCCATTAACCGAGGCTAATTAGTTGTTTGTCCTAGTCATCCCTTCGGATGCCATTAGCCGAGACTAATCATTCCTTTGTCTTGGTTATCCCTTCGGATGCCATTAGTCGAGGCTAATCAGTTGTTTGTCCCTGTCATCCCTTCGGATGCCATTAGTCGAGGCTAATCAGTTGTTTGTCCCGGTCATCCCTTCGGATGCCATTAGTCGAGGCTAATCAGTTGTTTGTCCCTGTCATCCCTTCGGATGCCATTAGCTGAGGCTAATCATTCCCTTATCCTGGTCATTCCTTCAGATGCCATTAGCTGAAGCTAATCAACCATTTGACAACATTTAAACGTTTGACAATCTAATATTTATTCTAACCCATTATGGTAACATTCATGTTAAAATATCTCATTATTTAACGTATGAAAAGGAAGGTGCAAGTCACCTACATGCTCCACTTGTGAGTTGTTCTTGTCTTGGCGATGGTCCAATCCTGACCGCACCACCTAAGACATCAATGGTCACAAATCAGTACATTTTTATTTTTGAATCACATTAGTCCCCACTGATGTAACCATATTATTCGATTGTTTCACCCACATTTACCTAATGTTTTGTCCATGTTTTATATGTAAAATGCCTTGATATTCTTTGTTTTATGTTTTGAAGGCACTTTTGGATGAAAAATGCAAAAAGGAGTAAATTGGAGATAATTGGCAGATTTGATGTTCAGTCGATGTTTTGTGCAGAGCATGATTTCTAGAGATCAAAATGAAGTGATTCCAGTGGCTCTAAAAAGCTAACATCCATACCTTTCTGGAAATGTAATGCAAGAAAAATACAAAGAGGAAGATCATGGAAATCACATCCTTCAAAGTCAAATCTTGTATTCTGCCACTGTTGACCTTTGTCCATTCAAAATTCCATATTTGGAGCTATAGAAGTCCAATTGATGAAAACTCAATTGTTTTGGATTCCTGACTAAAAGTTCTAGAAACGCTCCAATTTTCAGCCAAAAACGATGTCAGATGAGGGCGATATGATTTTTCAAAGATGACAATTGAATTCTGCCAGCAATCAGGTTTCGTGAAGAAATGAGTCTAAATTATGTTTCGAAGCTTCTAAACTATCATCCAAGTTATAATTTCAGCAATTTAGCCCCTCTAGTAAATCAATCTAGAAGGTAAAGAAAAGTAGCCACCAACCTCAATCCACCAACCTCAAATCACCAACCACTAACCAGCTGCAAGTTGGAATGCTGCCATTGTCAAAGAAGGAGGCTACAATGGTGGGTTGTTTGTGGTGACTACTAATGTCAAAGTTTGGCAAGTTTGGCAGCCACCATTGTTGATAAAGAAGCAAGAGGAGTTGCCATTGAAGCCTATATATAGACATTAAGAGAGCCAAGAAAGAAAGGGAGGGAGTGCAATAGAATCAAAGAAAGGTGGTAGCAACTAGAAGTGAAGAAACACAAACTCTCCTCTCTACATACTAGAAATAATGCTTTCTTTTATCTTTAGGAGTAGTTGTTCAATAGATATGCAAGGCTAAGCTCTTTTCTTGGTTGCAAGGACGCAGAAACTTTCAGATTTCAAGAACTGTGAGATTTGTTCTTTATTTATTTTCAGTTTGTATTATGAATGAGTATGATTGTTTTCCTATGCATGTTTTCTATGATTGTTGTTGATAATTGCTAGAGCGGACTCTAAGTTATTATTGTGAACAATCTATTGCTAAGTTTGATATCAGAACCGGAGTTAGGGTATATAAACTTGTGAAGCAACTAAGCTTGATAATTGTGGCGGAACTACGTTATTAAACTTAGGGAAAACATTCGATCAAAGCAACACAAGCAGACAACTTAGTTGTTAAGATTAATGAATTTATCTAGATCTTAAGGCTGCCATTAGATTAAATCATTAGTGCGGACACTGTGATTATTTGTTGGTTAGGGCTAGTTATACGGCGGATCCGTTAATTAACCAAAGTTAAGAAAAGATAAAAATTCAGAATATAAACTGGAGTTTCGTTTCAAGGATCGGTTCTGATTTCTATAGGTGGATGTGTGCTTGTGACCAAGGTTTGTTTTCTTGATAAATTTCAGTTTTAATTGATCGTGTTCACTAGTTTAATTTCTTCCATATTTTAGATTATCACAAATCAAAACCCCCCAATTGCATAACGTATAGCATAAAAATCTGAACTAAATCTTCCTCGTGGGATCGATCCCTTGCTTGCTCTATACTATCTTGTGTGATCTAAGTGTAAGGGTAATTAATTTGTGCGACCGCGACATCGCAACACCCACACTTATTTCAAGAGTTCATATGTTCTTATTCAAGTGATCCACATTTTACAACATCATACCATGAAATTGTTACTAGCATTTAAGTCATTTCTGCCTAGGAGGCTTATTGTAGAAATCGGCAGCGAGAACTGGTTCGCTGCAAGCAGCCACTTCGGCAGCGAGAACTGTTTTGTTACTGGCGCCACAGTTTCAGTAGAAAATGCTAACTTGTAGCAGACAACTCAGCTTCGGCAGTGAATCACAATTTCGCTGCAGCCAACTCAACTTTGGCAGCAATTTGTTGCAGACAACTCCACTATGGCAGCAAATCGCAAATTCACTGCAAAACACGCCACTCGGTAGCAAATTGTTAATTCGCTGCAGACGACACAATTTCAACAGCAAATCACAAATTTGTTGCAGAACACACAATTCAGCAGCGAATGCTAATTCGCTACAGAAGACTTAGTTTTGGCAACGAATCACAATTTCGCTGCACAATACACAATTCAGCAGCAAATGCTAATTTGCTGCAAAAGACTCGGTTTCGGCAGCAAATCACAGTTTCGCTGCTCAACACACATAGCCGACATAGTTTCAATAGTGAGTCACGATTTTGCTGCACAATATACAATTCGGTAGCGAATGCTAATTCATTGCAGAAGGCTCAGTTTCGGTAGCAAATCACAAATTCGCTATGGACAACTCAGTTTCAGCAGTAAATGCTAATTTGCTGCAGTCGACATAGTTTCGGCAGTGAATCACGATGTCACTGCACAATATACAATTCGGCAGCGAATGCTAATTCGCTGCAGAAGACTCAGTTTTGGCAGCGAATCACAAATTCGTTGTGGACAACTCAGTTTCAGCAGCGAATGCTAATTTGCTGCAGCCGACACAGTTTCGGCAGCGAATCACAGTTTCATTGCACAACACACAATTTGGCAGCTAATGCTAATTCGCTGTAGAAGACTCAGTTTCGATAGCGAATCATAGTTTTGTTGCACAACACACGTAGCCGACACAGTTTCGGTAACAAATCATGATTTTGCTACACAATATACAATTTAGCAGCCAATGCTAATTCGCTGCAGAAGACTCAGTTTTGACAGCAAATCACAATTTCGTTGCACAACACATGTAGCTGACACAGTTTCGGCAGCGAATCACAATTTTGTTGCACAATACACAATTCGATAACGAATACTAATTTGTTGTAGAAGACTCAGTTTCGGCAGCGAATCAACAATTCGCTGCAGACAACTCAATTTTGGTAGCGAATCACAGTTGCGCTACACAACACACATTTTGGCATGAACACACACCACATATACTATAACAACCCCAGCATATACACTGTCACTAAGTTCTAGCAGAACACACACATTGAAACCATCAATTTCAGCACATAATCCTTCAACAAAATTTCAATATAACACACACATTGAAAACCATCACTTACTACATATAATTTTTTAATAAATTCCAGCAGAACACACACATTGAAACCATCAATTTCATTTCTGTTTCCTTGTCCTCCTAGTTAATTTCAGTTTCCTTCACAGCTAGCTTAGGTCTTAGGTCATTTTTCTTAGGGTTTTTCTTCTTCATTTCTATTTCTAGTCTTAAGGAGAAGAGGAAGGGAGTTTCATGACCTATACTTTTTGAATCTAACTATGTTTGAGGAAGGTTTGACACTATTCTTTCTCTTCTCCTGCTGGTTCTCCTTCTTCTTCTTCCTCTCACTTTTCCAGCCCTCTTTTTCCTTTCCTCTAGGCAGCTGTCCAAATCTTCCCTCAAGGTCTTATTTTTCCCTCACACGTTCACAAAGCACTCTCTACTGGTTTGGTTTAGGTTTCTGTTGGAAAAGAGGAAGGGAAGGTCGACATGCAGCTGCTGGAGACAACTTTAGGAAGAGGATGGATCATCCTCTCTCTCTCCTTCTTGTATTTATACTCCCTATTAAATGAGGTGGGTTGTTTGGGGGTTGGTTTAAATGTGTTCTTATCCTTGTTTTGGTCTATCTAAAACTGGTTTTACCCCTCCCTCCAGCTCCTTAAGATAATTTAAAAATAATTGCGTCGTTGCCGATTCAAAAATCGGCAGCAATAGTCGAGTCATCAATTCTCTCTCTCTCTCTCTCTATATATATATATATATTCTTTTGGACATTTATAAGGTGGTCAACTCTTGACTTGGTGACAATCCTTATATTCTCTTGTTTGAATAAAATGTCATTGATAACATCATAATATGAAGCAAACTTTCTAGGAAATTATCTTAGCTTTTCATTAAAAAAACATTTAAGGTCATTTGGACTTCTAGATCTCAAGATATAGGCTGAACACTAAACAATGTCTAGGCTATAGGACATATTTGAACTTCTTGGTTGTTGCTATAATTTGGACTTGAAAATAGCCTTTTTGAAATTAGACCTCTAATGAAAGTTGTAGACCTATGTCTTACCTTTCCATCCATGTAAAATAGACCTAAATCCGAGATCTACAACTCTAGATATGACCTAATTACCAAACAGTATTCCAGTTTGGACTACACAAGCATTTCTTTTCTAAGTTTGGCCATCTCTTTGTCCTTCCAATTTCAGAACTTAAACTCACCAATTAACCCTTTTATTTATGTGATAGGCCTGCATTTAAGATGAACATTTACCACAAATTAAATTTATCTTATATTATTATATATATTATTATAAAATATTCTTTAGTAAGAAGTTATTGATACTTCAGGTGCAAAATGATGATATAAAACCTAGATAAAAATGCATTTTTAAGTACAAATCAGTGGTCATGTAATTAAGTGGTAGATTTTATAGGGTATCCTCATCATTTTCAGAAAATATGGCTGAAAACAGGTGCATCCTTATGCATAGTTTTTCCTCCTAAACAAGTGTCAACTTTTACCTTCTTTTTATGACTTAGATTTAGAAAATCTATACTTGCATTTAAGGGAATTTGAGGAGGTCTGTAAGGGAATTTGAGAAAAGATTGATGTCTTCTCCCAAGTGCAAGAATGTCGAAGTAATAAATAACCCGGCACGACCGGGGTCGAACCACAGGGAGGTTAATTGTATAAATTACAAATAACAATAATACAACAACAATAACAATAACAACAATGACAACAATAACAATAATAGTAGTACTAGTAGTAGTAGTAGTAGTAATAATAATAATAATAATAATAATAATAATAATAATAATAATAAAGAAAAAGAAGGAGAAGAAGAAGAAAAAGATGAAAACTTTGAGATGGAATATTAATGTAAGGATTAAACAATGATAATAACAAATATCAAGATTAGAGGTTCCACTAATGGTATGTCAAACAAGTATAGTATAAACTTTTATTATTCAATTGGAAACCATACACAAAGGAGACTCCAATCAGATTATAGATTGTGAACATGATTACATTAGTCATCTTATTCGATTAATGCTAATACTTGTAAATCTCGTCAAGCATTCATGATTATAACTTATGTTAACAACAAATCAAGTTCCTTTCATAGCTCAGGTGTCGGTTATACCATATAGTATGGGCTATAAAAGTGCCAAGCATTTGTTGTACCAAGCGTTATACAACATAAATCAATATTAGTCATTTAACAAGCAAAATATTAAAGAGTGAACAAGATAACAAATACAAAATATGTTAGTATCAAATATTAAAGTCCATATTAAGTTTAAACTATACTTATTCTTACACCATTAGTGTAACCTTTTCACCTTGACATAATAAACTTAGCTAAACATAATGAAAGAAAGAAAAATAAATAAACAAAATAAGAACATAAATAAGATAAAAGTTAACTAAGTAAATGAAAGGAAATGAAAGGCATAAACTTGATATTAATGAAAGCAAAGCATAAACATTACAAAAAATACAAAGAGAGAAAGCAAGAGCATGATCTTTATCTGGAAACTAAGATGCCTAAATGCATGGCAAATGCCTCCTTTTATAGGCCAAAATTGGAAACTATTGATTTGATGACTAATTGATGAGTGGGTGACCAACTCTTGACTTGGTGACAAACCTTAACTTCTCTTGTCTACCCAAAACATCATTGATAACATCAAAAACTAGAGCCACTTGAAAACATGAAAGTTGTAGGAAATTATCTCATCTTTCTTTTGTAAAAAATTCAAGTCATAGTGTTTAGGTTGAAGGACAGATTTAGACTTTTTTGTTGTTACTCCAATTTGGACTTGAAAATGGCCTTTTTAGATCTTGGGCTCCATATGAAAGTTGTAGGCCTATATCTTACCTTTCCATCCATATAAAGTAGACCTAAAGCTGAGATCTAAAGCTCCAGATATGACCCAATTACCAAACAGTGTTCTGGTTTGCACTACACCCACATCTCTTTTCTAAATTTATCCATCTCTTTGTCCTTTCAATTTCAGTTCTTAAATTCATCAATCAATCCCTTCATTTATATGATAGGCCTACATTTAAAATAAATATTTATCACAAATTAATGGTATCATATATTATTAGATACGTTATTATAAAACATGTTTTAGTTAAGGAATTATTGATACTTCAAGTGCAAAATGATGATATAAAACCTTGATAAAAATACACTTTTAAGTACTAATCAGTCTGTAACACGTATAATAACTCAAATTATAGCATGAATACCATCAGATTAAAGCTTTTTCTTTTTTCATTAAAAGCTAAAGCTAAAACATGGCTATAAAATTTGTGACCAGGATCCATTTGTGTTTGGGATGAAATGTAACAAGAGTTTTTAAAGAAGTTGTTCCCTTCTTATAGAACAAACTCTTTCAAAAGACAAGTCACCACTTTCACTCAAAAACCAAGAGAAACATTTTAGCAATGTTGGGATAGGTATCGAGACTTACTTAATACTTGCCCTCATCATGTTTTTGAAACATGGAGATTGATTTTATATTTTTATGGATGGTTACACCTAAAGATAGGTAAATGGTTGAATTAATATGCAATAGAACTTTTAAAGATAAAAACCCTGATGAAGTAATGGAGTACTTAGACTTGTTAGCTAAAAATGCTCAAAATTGGGACATCATAGATACTTATAAGGCATCAAGTAAAACTCAATCTCATACATCTAGTGGAGTATGTACAATCTTAGGGAAGATCATGACCTCCAAGCCAAGTTTGCATCTTTAGCTAGAAAAGTTGAAGCACTAGAATTAAAAAAGAGTGGTCAATTAAAATCTATTCAAACCATTGTTTGTCAAATTTATGAAACCGATAAACACTCAACTAATGATTGTCCAACCTTGCCTTCTTTTAAGGAATGTCTCCATGAACAAGCTCATGCTTTAAACAGTTTTCAAAGGCCCAATCATAACCCATACTCGCAAACATACAACCCTGGTCAGAGACCTAAATCCGAGATCTACAGCTCCAGATATGACCCAATTACCAAATAGTGTTTCGGTTTGGATTGCACTAGTATCTCTTTTCTAAGTTTGGCCATCTCTTTGTCCTTTCAATTTCAGTTCTTAAACTCATCAATCAATCCTTTATTTATGTGATAGGCCTGTATTTAAAATGAATATTTACCATAAATTAAAGGTATCTTATATTATTAGATATGTTATTATAAAACATGTTTTAGTTAAGGAGTTATTAATACTTCAAGTGCAAAATGACAATATAAAACCTTGATAAAAATGCACTTTTAAGTACTAATTAACATACCATTAGTGGATCCTCTAACCTTAACATTTATTGTTATCATTGTTTAATCTTTACATTGGTCTTTCATCTCAAAGTTCTCATCAACTTCTTCTTCTTCTTCTTCTATTATTACTATTACTATTACTATTATTGTTGTTGTTGTTGTTGTATTATTGTTTATAATTTATACAATTAACCTCCTTGTAGTTTGACCCCAGTCTTATCGGGTTATTTATAACTTCGACACTCCTACACTTGGGAGAAGACATCAATCCTTTGGTCATGTCATACAACCTAGACATTGCTCCTGATAGAACTAGCTTGTCTAATCTAGAGAAAAAGGACAAAGAAAGCATTAGGGAATATGCTAAAAGATGGCGAGAAGCAGCTGGTACACCCTCCACTTCTAGACAAAGAGATGGTCTTTTCATTTGCCAACACACTCAAAGCACCCTATTACAAACATGGGTAGTTCGGCCCAGCAATTCACTAATGCTGTAGAAGTGTGTGAACGCATAGAGTAAAGCATTAAGAGTGGTGCACCTACCAAGAAAAGAGGCTTCGAAAAAAAATAGGTCCACATTAAAGATGGCTATAGGGGTAGGAAAAACTCATTCCAAAACTACCACACTCCATCCCACATTGCCAACATAAAAAAACCAGAGCCCCAAAACTTTCCAGCCAAAACCCAAATTGAAAATTACCAAAGGGTTCAAAAACAACTACCTCCATTGCCACAACCCCTGAATGAGATGTATTAAAAACTATTGAGTATCAAGCATGTAGCATCAAAACCTCTGACACTTGTGCAGCCACCTTATCCTAATTGGTACAAGCCAGACCTCACTTGTGAATACCATGCTGGTATTGCTGGGCATAACAACCATACCTGCAACGCCTTTAAGAGAAAGCTAATGCAATTTATCAAGGTCGGGTGGATAGCTTGAAGCATATAGCGGTTAGCTTGCCCTATTATTTTCTTTTGTTTCATGCTTTTGAAAAAGATTTTCTATGGCAAATGAGCCCTTAATAAATAAGATCATATGTTTTCTTGTGTTCATATCACACTTCTTTTTGTTGTTATTACATGTAAATAACATTTTGAGCATAACTTTTGCTCACAAAACTACAACATGAATAATCCTTATGTGTTTTCTTTTGGTTCTTCCAAAACCATACATAACCTCATATGTTTTCAATGATATTTTTTGGTAACTTGAAAGTGAGTATAAAAATAAACATCATGTTGGTATTTATCCAAAACAAATGCATTCTGGAAATTGAAGTGATTCCTTAAACATGAAAATTGAAACAATAACAAAAACAAAAATAAAAACAAAAACAAAGACAAATAACAACATGAGGTGACTTACTTGACCGCTTTTTATGATCGGCTTGTTTTAACTCGCAAGTGCACGAGTGTGCGATGTAGCAATTAACTTGGTAAGATCGATGTCATATCCACAGAGAGCTAGATCTGGAAATTAAGCTAAGTAACAAAAAAAACTCAAGAGAAATTAAATTAACAATAACTTGGTTGAAAATAATTGATGGATTTGTTTTTAAAGATAAAAAAAATGTAAAAAGGATTTTAAATGACAAGAAAAAGTAAGTCTTGGTCCAAATCAATTTTAATGGTGATGTATTGGTGATTTCTTCAACATATATAAGATAACTCAACCTAATATCAACGATGATGATATTAGATCAGAAGATATTACAATGAAGATTAGAAAGATGAAGATTGATTATTGCTTAAGAATGAACAAGTACTTTCATATTAAGTAAGACATTGAATCAAGCAATCTCTATACCAAAACTAAAGTTTGTGCATAAAAATTCAAGATTATAACATTACCTAAATGATTTCTAAAATTTCTTTACAATAATAAATCATTCATGAAGAAAATAAGAAGATAAACATTAAGATTCATTCATATCCTAAAGAACTCACCTCAATCACCATTATCCTTGATTTGGATCCAAGAAAGAGTTTAGCCAACCATGATTATATATAAGAACACTTCAATAAACATGAAAGAACTTGAATCCAAATGAAATAATAAGTTTTACAAACTAAAGAACCGAAATCTATAAAGAAGAACACAATACAATTTCAGAAAAAATTCGGACACAAATCTGACTCTAACTTTGGACAGCAATTCGACCCTCTTACAAGATTTTCTTCGAGAAGTCTATTAGAGACATATTTATAGGCAATTTTGTCACCTTACCAGATCATTAAAGAACAGCTCATTTGGACACCGGAGTCAAAAGTTATGGGCAAAACACCGAAAGGTGTTCTGAAAAATCAAATCAAGACAGCTTTACAACTACTTTGGTGCATGTTTTTCTTCCTCATTTATGAGGTGTCTCCTTCTTCTTTTTGAACCAAAATAATGTTAAAATATCCCCTCCGGCTTTCCATCCATGTGCTTGCCTTCTTGGATCAATGGATTACACAAAATAAATCAATTGTTATTTG
>NW_011501538.1:0-25888 GCF_000495115.2 Populus euphratica
TAATGAATCTAATATTTGATTTATGAATCTAAAGTAAAGATAAAGTTTATAGGAAAAAATGCTTTGCAAAGAAAATTATAAATTTGTAATAATTATGAGATTTCTATTGCTTCAAAGTATATTAATAAAATGTTCTTTGTTGATGCTCTCTTAAACACCTAACATTTATTATTAGAGTTGTAGAGACTAGTACATATTATATCATTTTTTTATGAAAAGAAGTAACTGTTTTCATAAGCTGAGGTATAAAAGATACCTAAAACTAATATGCAAGTGCTTGTCATAATATATGAACATTAAATTGACCTGTATAAGGATTTCATATGAAGATATCACTTATGTATATAAAAAGACTCACGTGACGGTTATGTAAGTAACCCTTATACTTGAGATCACTAGTTTATCTTTTATAAAAAATGTTATGTAAGTGACTCTTACACTTGCGATCACTAGTTTATCTTTTATAAAGAATATTACGCTTTGATCTTGTTACATGTTATTTTAATTGAGATAACAAGGAGGCAAACATTAGATATAACATGAACTATATAAATATACTTGAGTGATTAAGAGAAAATTCATTACTATAGATGAATTAAGAAAAATGTCTCATCTATTTTTAAATAATATTGACTGAGAAATCTTTGATTAAGAAGAAATAAGATTTGAAAAGAGTTTCAAATCTTATTTAAATGATTAATGACTATGATATAGAGAACAAACATAATTTAACATGTAAGACATACAACATAGTTTAATATTAAATTAGAACATTATTGATAAAAGAATATTAATTACACTGAGAAACCGATCGCTGAAATGTTAAGTCAAACTACTAATTACTTTTATAATATTTGAAAAATCATGACGCATTGCTAGATAATAAACATGATCTTCAAATATAAATTAATCAATTGTTAAATTGATAACAAATTAAATTGTTTAATTTATTTAATTCTATTTAATTAGAATTATAATTTATATTTTGACCAATATATTAGGAACCTAAAGGTTTACACATATTAAGAACTATTAGTCAGAAATTAAACTGAGATAATTTAATTAAGTATAACTTAATTAAAATATATTTTAAAAATTAAATAATAGAATATAATTAATACATGAATTACATTTCTCCACTTAGAAAAATCAATTAAGGACTTGATCAAGTTAATTTCTAAATTTTTTCTAAATTAATATATAAATATTATTCAAAGGGTAAATTAATATTTTATCAATTTATAAAGTTTTTTATATTTTTCTATAAATAATTTATTTTTATTTTATTTGAAAATATTTTGACTCTAAAGTATTTATTAGTAAACTTTTTATTAGATTTCTCCAACAAAATAAAAAAAAAAAGATCAAATATTAAAGATATTCATGAAATTTATAGTCTATGCTGAATGTTCATGTTTAAATAAGAATTCATGAAAATTAAAAATATAAATCTAGCATGTAATTATTTATAATATTCACATAAAAATTAGTTAAATTCAATATATCCAATCTATTATCCAAAATAAAATTAAATTGAACAGGTTTATGATTTATAAAATATTAAAAATTTAATTATATATAATTACAGCTCCAATGTAACAATTTTTTTTTTTTAATAAGACCTCACCCTTCTTCTCTTTCTTCTCTTATATCCAATCTTATTAAAAATGATTCAGAATGTTTATAATTATTTTAAAATTATTATTTTTAAAATTTTCCCTCTCTTTCTTATATTATATATCGAGCAAAATATTTATATTAAAAAATTCTCTCCACACTGTCCCAAACGCCAAAACCGAAACCAAAAAAAAAAAAAAAAAAAAAAAAAAACAATGCCGGTGGCGAACCCAAAAGCTGCCTCTGTGCCTCCTCCACCCGACTACGACGTCGAGTTTCGTAGCTTTGCAGACGACGCCTGGTACAGCGTTTGCACGGTTTTCGACGGCGAGAAACTCACTCTTAAGTACCAAAATTTCAGTGATGACGACGACTCCATTTTCGAGGTGAAGAATTTCGAAACTTTGGAGGCACTAGAGAGGTTGAAGGACCGGTTCCGCCCTATTTCTGCTCAATTGCAGGACAACGAGTGCCACAAAGTGGTCGGAGGTGTCGTTGTTTGCGCCTCGCATTCCATCGATGGCTCTGACAACCGCTTTTACGACGCCGTCGTCGACGATGTGAGTCTATTCTTAATTTTCCAAGTGCTTTTTTTTTTAATTTGACAAAAAAATGGATTTATTAGTTGATATGATTTTTGTTTGTGTTTTTGTGTGTGTGTGTGGTTGCTGAGTTAATACCATGTTTAGTTAGATTTGAGGATTGTTTTTCTGGTCAGGATTTGGTATTTGTTTTTTATACTATGAGAGAGAGAAGAGAATCTTTTGATATTCTTAAAAAAAAGAGTCTTGCTCTTTTTCCCGCGTTCATCCTTACTTGTATAAATTAGCATCTCTTCTTTTGTCCTTGCCCAGATGCCCATTTGTTTTGTTTTTTATGCTTACGATTAACATTTGAAGACATCAAATTTGTGTTCATTTTGATTTCATTGGGAATGGATTGAATAGGATATAAAGTGTTCAAATAACTTAATTTCATTATTCTTAATCACCTTTGCACGCCAACAATAGTGCGCTTGAGTTTGATGAGAAAAATTAAATTGATCAGTGTCATGAACCATTTTCTGCTTCCACCTCCATTGGAAATGATCATACTACTATCTGAAGCCTGTGTTATGATATGATTACATTTAGTCTCCGGCTCTAGGGAACTGGCTATGAGTTTGAAAATGGACTACAGACATCTAATCATCATGTGAGATAGTGGATAGAACAATAGTCTATATAATCAGGAGAGAGAGGAATAGACGCATGCATCAAACTGGAACTGCTACTGTCAAGACCTCATTAGAGCTATTATCCAGGTTGTACAATTCTGCAGGAGGCAAAAAGTAATTGTAATCTAGAAGATTATTGTACCAAGTGGAATTTTACGTGATTAGTGTTTCTTGTTAGAAGTTCTTTTAGTTTGCTTGCGTTCTACTCCTATAGTTGTAGCAATTCTGTTGTATTTTATTGGGGTAGTTCCCTCTTGGTTCCTTTTTGGATGAATGAAGAAATACTAAAAAAAAAAAAAATAGCTTCAGAATTTTGGTTTTGTCATTCACTATCTGAATAGCTTTCTAATAATTTGTAGAAAAAAATGGGAAAAATATAGGCATACAGATGGAAGATGCTCTAGTAGCTCCTAAAAAATATTTTAGCTATTAGTGGTTGACAGATGTTCTTTTTGGTAGGTGGTTCATAAGGAGCATTCATTTGAACAGGGAGGAGAAATGTGTTCGTGCACATTTATCGTGATCATGCAGCATGGTCCAGTTGCTGGGTATTTGGTTAACAAAACAATTGAAAGCCTCTGCCTTGTACAGTCCTATGCTTGCCTTGATCCTAATTTACAGCTTTTCTTGAAGATGGTGAAGGAAAGACTTAAAAATGAACCTTTTGTACTTGAGAACAAGAAGTCAGCCACAAGCTTTACTAAATGGCTTAACCAGGCAAGTTATTTTATTTGTGATATTTCATAATTACCTTGTCTAAGCATTTCTTTTTCGCAGAATACTAAGAGTGCCAAGCAGTCTCCTTGTAAGAAACGTCCACCTGATGGTTTGTCTCTTAATCTCTTCTGCTATAGAAACTCATTTAGAATTGAACAATGTGCTAATTTTAACTACTTGGACTCCGCTTGAGTTCTTCTTTTAGTTCTCTTACCACTTCAGCTTCTGATAGTAATTTTAACTATGCAATTGCTCTTTGTATTTCATTCGTCTTTATAGAACCTCTAATATGTTCATTATGTTTTCTATCAATTCATTCATAGATTGAATCTGATCAACTACTAACAATCTTAATTTTTGTCATCTTGTCATGATCAACTTTTACTCTACACAAGCAATATTTCCTTCTTTGTATTTGATGTAACTCACTAGTTCCTTTTCTGTTATCCCCTGCATCTCACTATTTATATATATTTTTTTCTCTTTTTTACACTAGAGGCAAAGAGTAACAATCACAGTGATTGGTCTAGGGATGACAATGACCTCGGAGGCTGTAACTCTGTGTTTTTGATTGACAATTTAGATAAAGATCTATCTCCTTCAACAATTGTGGAATTCATACACTCACACACTTCACTCTCAGTTCAAGCATGTGTCTTCCCAAGCATGTCATCAGAGATGTACACACAGGGGGCCATTGTGTTGAATTGCCGAAAGAATCTTGAGAAATTGTCCAAATTTCTAGATTGTCAAAACCATATTATCATGTCAAAGAGAGGAAGGTATGTTTTGTGATAAGTAATCTGATTGACTTTGTATAGTGGAGTTTAACTAAATGTTTGCTGTTATTAATTTTTCTGTCTTTGTTGTTTTCCTCATCAATAGTTCCTTGAAACATTATACCTTGCATCTTAACAAGCTATGAACAAGGGCTTTTAATTGTTCAGATGTTGAGCATACCAAATGTTTCAACATGTATTATTATGTTATTGACTTTCCATGATGATACCTGATGTTACTTGAATTGAAAACCTGACCAGATTTTCTACTTTATTGCATGTCTGTATATGAGATTTGATGGAGAAGCTCATTGAAGTTTTTGACTTTTTGGTTTCAGTATCTTTGCTTTATTTGTCAGACATTTATTCAATTAGTGTTGATAACCTAATTCATATCTGCAGGCCGTGGGTGGTAACTGAGAATCTGTCTGGGTATGATTCATTTGCAGTGTCAATTCAAAACTTGATGCATAAATATCAGGCAAGCTTTGCACAGGTTTCTTTTTCTGTATTAGGCTAAATGGTTTAGGTACATGTAGAGGATGTGGCAGATACTTCGGTATGTGAAGATTTTTCTGCCGCCTTGAGTTCTAGAGGTTGCATGGTCATATGGGCAGCATTTTCCTCCTTGAATGTATGCAAGAAAATGAATAAAAGAGTATTTTGGCAGGTTTCATCTTTTATGTTGGCAGGTTGCTTATGATAGTCATTAGCTAGTATAAGAATCAAACTTCAGTTTTCCATTCATGTTCCTGCACCATCATAATCACTGGTGCTCCCCAGTATGATGTGTGAGCCTCACCACCAAATAGTTCAAGCTTTTGTGTTGGTTTAAGTTCTTTAATCGTTGAATTTCACTTTTTTTATTTGCAGGAGAATTGGCAGCATAAAAGTACTGGCCCTGCTTTAAAAGTTGTTTGTCCTGGATCTGAGGAATACACGATTGCAAAGCAGCTGAGAGATCTATTCATGGAGTTCACTGAGCATCAACGGCGATTACACAAGAGGCTAGCGATGGAGGAGAGAAAGATCTTGCAGCCATCCCGAGTAGCATAGGTACTTGAATGCATACTGTATATAGGTCTGTCAACATTGTAAAGGAGAAGCTTACCGAAACTAAATGACACGTGATGGGAAAAAGGAAATTAACCTCCCTTGTTTAGGTGTTTCAAAAAGGGCTGTAGTTTTGTATCAGCAGACGGGCGTGTCAGTTTGTTAATTTTAAAATTCAATGACTTGTTTGGCTGGAAAAACAAGTTGTGTTTTTTTAAACCCAAAAACCTATTTAAATCATTTTATTTTTATTCAAAACACCTAAAAAACATTTAAGAAATCTTGTTAAATCAATCAATAATTTTAAAAAACAAAAAAAAAACTGTTCAAAAACTCAAAATTAACCTCAAATTAAGAAACTTATTAAGTTGATATATATTTGTTTAGGTGTTTCTTATATATATAAAATTAATTTTAATTTTTTTCATCGTATAGTCTTTTAACATAAAAATAGATTATTTTGGTTGTTTAAAGCTTCTTTAATAATAATTTTTTCTTTTTAAGCTAGAATTCAATGTCCTTTTTTTTTCTTTTCCACCTAAAAAGAGACTAAAAAATTAAAAAAAAATTAAAGTTTGACAAAAAAAAAATGATTTATAATTATAGGGATCACTTACCCAATAGCTAAAGAAAATGGGGGATGAAAATGAAATCTTCAAACAAATTTTAAAGCTATCACCTATGTTACTTTTATTTTTCACAACAGTCTCTTGTTTTTAAATTCAATCTTTACCCTAAACCCAAAAAATTATGTAATTGGGTTTCAATTTGGGCTTGAAAAGGTTTAATTGTGCACATGAAAAGTTAGAGGATGAGATTGAAATTTTTCAATAATTTTACAATTACAATTCACAATGAAATATAAGAGGGGTAATAATATATGTGTCTACAATAAAATAACCATGCATTTTATATTATAGGCAATACTAGCTATGTTCACCGCGGGTCAAATATTTTTTTCAGTAAAATAAATAAATATATAGGTTTTTCTAATGTGTTTTTGGATACGATTTTTTTTTAATTATAAATTGAAATGATTATACACATACGTAATTAAATAAATTAATAGTTGATCAAGAGATAACATAACTAAGATTAAGAATTTTGATCTTGAAAGTGAAAAAGAAGAAGCATGAAAATCATTTTTCAATAAATTAAATGTTGAATAATTAAATTGAAAAAAAATTAAATTTAAAAAAAGACCTAAAAAGACCAAAGTAACTCGTGTGAACCTTCAAAACTCATTATCGTTTTCATGAGGCTGAGATTGACTGACGCATAAAAGGAAAACCCAAGAAAAAAACTGAGCAAAATTCTCAATAAAACTAAAAAAGAGTTCAGTGATGAAACTGGAAAAAATTAAAATAAAAAATAAAAAAAAACCACCTTGGAATTTTCAAGGAAGGAGAGAGAAAAGAAAATAAAAAGGCCCACTTGTGATAAACCGGTAAGTTGTATTAGGAGGAAGAGGACACGACAACATTTCCAACGACATGGCAGAAGAGCAATTTCTATCATTAGAAAACATTGCACATGCTGTTCAAATTGTAGGAGTACCTCCCACTGATCAACAACTTTTTTCATTTAAATATTAATTAATTAACTTAAAAAGACCAAATTACCTTTAATGGTTAAATAATTAACAAAAAAATCTGTGTGAAAAGACTAAAAGGCCACTGGACTTATGCTTTATTTTTTCCTGATTCTAATGGCATAATTATCTTTTATTGTTTTTAAGTGAAAAGACTAAAATACTCTCTACCAACAATTTAAAAATTTTAACTTTAAGGATAATTAAGTTGTTTTACTATTTCTAAAATAGTGAAAAAGTCACATACACCCTTGGTGAAATTTTTTAATAACTAATAGGTCATCTGAAAAAACGATTCTAAAAAAAAAAAAAACACATGCCTCTCATCTTTTATTGGAAGGGCAATGATGCAGACCTCATGATCATGTATTTATGCAACCTATAATCAAGATTGAAATTTGATCATGAAAAGTTGAAAGAGGTTTGATAGGAGTATGACATAATAAAAATTTATTCTAAGATATCAACACTATTAGAATTAAATCGAATGACGTCATGAAATTATTTAATTTTTGATAAGTCAATTTAGTTCTTTCAAGAATTAAAGAATGAAAGAGTCACTCTCACACACACGCTGAAAATTCAAAATGATAATATTCAATGACTGTCAAGTTTTAGGCTTACAAAGAATATAAATACTCTTAAAAAATAAACCTAATGAATCTACCCTAGATGACTAAACTAGCCCACTTGCAAAATTAATCTAAAAAATAAAACAAAGGAGGTTAACATTTAATTTAAAAAATAAAATTAAATGTAAACGTTGAAGTAAAAGAATTTTTAAGGATGAAATTCTTTTATTTTTTACACTTCCCTCTCTATTTTTCTTTTTAACTTAAAACCACAAATGTATGTTATTTTTTATTATATTAAATTTATAATTACTTTTATTATATTAAGACACATCATTGCACATGATTTTTCAACTCTTATCAATTATTCTTAAATATTTTTCTTTGTTGAAACTTTTTCTTTCTAATTTTGATAGGTCTATTGAGATATACAAAGCTAGGTGATTAGTACTTAAAAGTGCATTTTTATCAAGGTTTTATATCATTATTTTGCACTTGAAGTATCAATAACTCCTTAACTAAAACATGTTTTATTATAACGTATCTAATAATATAAGATACCTTTAATTTATGATAAATGTTTATTTTAAATGCAGACCTATCATATAAATAAAAGGATTGATTGATGAATTTAAGAACTGAAATTGAAAGGACAAAGAGATGACCAAACTTAGAAAAGAGATGTCGGTGCAATCCAAACCAGAACATTATTCGGTAATTGAGTCATATCTGGAGCTGTAGATCTTATATTTAGGTCAACTTTATATGGATGGAAATGTAAGATATAGGCCTACAACTTTCATATAGAGCTTAAGATCTAAAAATGTCATTTTCAAGTCCAAATTATAGCAACAACAAAGAAGTCCGAATCTGTCTTCTAGCCTGAGCACTGTTCAGTTTTTGGCTCATATCTGGAGTTCTAGAAGTCTAAATAAACTGAATGTTTTACACAAGAAAGATGAGACAATATCCTACAACTTTAATGTTTTCAAGTGGCTCTAATTTTGACATTTTGGGCAGACAAGAGAAGATAATGATTGTCACCAAGTCAAGAGTTGGTCACCCACTCATCAATTAGTCATCAAATCAATAGTTCCCAATTTTGGCCTATAAAAAGAGGTATTTGCCATGCATTTAGGCATCTTGGTTTCTAGATCAAGATCATGCTCTTGCTTTCTCTCTTTGTATTTTTTTTAATGTTTATGCTTTGTTTTCATTAATATCAAGTTTATGCCTTTCATTTCCTTTTATTTACTTAGTTAACTTTTATCTTATTTATGTTCTTATTTTGTTTATTTATTTTTCTTTCTTTCATTATGTTTAGTTAAGTTTATTATGACAAGGTGAAAAGGGTACACTAATGGTGTAAGAATAAGTATAGTGTAAACTTAATATGGACTTTAATGTTTGATACTAACATGTTTTGTATTTGTTATCTTATTCACTACTCTTTAATACTTTGCTTGTTAAATGACTAATCTTGATTTATATTGTATAACACTTGGTACAACAAATGCTTGACACTTTCATAGCCCATACTATATGGTATAACCGACACCTGAGCTATGTAAGGAACTTGATTTGTTGTTAACATAAGTTATAATCATGAATGCTTGATGAGATTTACAAGTATTAACATTAATCGAATAAGATGACTAATGTAATCATGTTAACAATCTATAATCTGATTGGAACCTACTTTGTGTATGGTTTCCAATTGAATAATAAGAGTTTATACTATACTTGTTTGCATACCATTAGTGGATCCTCTAACCTTGACATTTATTGTTATTATTGTTTAATCCATACATTAATATTCTATCTCAAAATTCTCATCATCTTCTTGTTCTTCTCCTTCTTTTTCTTTATTATTATTATTATTATTATTATTATTGTTATTACTATTACTATTATTATTGTTGTTGTTGTTATTGTTATTGTTGTTGTATTATTGTTATTTATAATTTGTACAATTAACCTCCTTGTGGTTCGACCCCGGTCTTGCCGGGTTATTTATTACTTCGACACTCCTACACTTGGGAGAAGACATTAATCTTTTCGTTGTGTCACTAGGTTAGTTGGAAAAGGATACTTTCAACAATATGGTGTGGACTATGAGGATATATTTGTCTCTATTGCAAAAATAACTACTATTTGTACTCTTATTATCGTAGCTTCAATTCGTCAATGGCATATTTCTCAACTTGATGTTAAAAATATCTTCTTAAATAGAGATCTTCAGGAAGAAGTTTATATGACACCCTCTCCTGGTATTTCACATGACTCTAGATATGTTTGTAAGCTTAAGAAAGCATTATATGGTCTTAAACAAGCACTCCTTGCTTGGTTTGAGAAATTCTCTATTATGATCTTGTTTTTTGGCTTTATTTCTAGTAGTCATGATTCTACTCTTTTTATTAAGTGTACTGATGCAGGCCGTATCATTCTTTCTTTATATATTAATGACATAATTATTACTGGTGATAACATTGATGATATTTCAGTTTTGAAGACAGAGTTGGCTAGACGATTTGAAATGAAGTATTTGGGTTATCTTTGATATTTTCTGGGTATTGAGGTAGCATACTCACTTAGTGGTTACTTTCTTTCTTAGTAGAAATATGTTGCATATATTCTTGAGTAGGATAGACTTATTGATAACAAGACTGCAAATACTCCTATTGAGGTTAACGTAATGTACTCTTCTTCTGCTGGTTTACCTCTGATAGATCCTACTTTATACCGTACTATTGTTAGAAGCTTGGTATATCTCACTATTACTCGTCCGGATATATATATTGTTCATGTTGTTAGTCAGTTTATTGTTTCTCCTACTACTATTCACTAGGCGGCTGTTCTTTGTATTTTGCGATATTTTCAGGGTATAATTTTTTAGAGTCTTTTAGTTTCATCCACCTCTTCCTTGGAGATACGTGCATACTCTGATGCTAATCATGGTAGTGATCCCACAGATCACAAATCTTTTATCGTGTTCTATATCTTTTTAGGTGATTCTCTTATTTTTTGAAAGAGAAAGAAACAATCTATTATTTCTCAATCATCCACCGAAGCAGAATATCATGTCATGACATTTACTACCAAAGAGATAGTTTGGTTGCGTTGGTTACTTGCTGATATGATAGTTTCCTTTTCTTGTCCTACTCTTATTTATTGTGACAACCAGAGTTCTATACAGATTGTTCACAACTTGGATTTTCATGAGCGAACAAAGCACGTTGAGATCGATTGTCATTTTACTCGTCATCATCTCAAGCATGACACTATTACTTTACCCTCTATTCCTTCTTCCTTGCAGATTGTAGATTTCTTTATCAAGACACATTCCATCTCTTATTTTCGTTTTCTAGTTGGCAAACTCTTGATGCTTGTAACTGCCACATCGTGAGTTTGAGGGGAGATGTTAAATAATATTTATGCAGATTTATTTATTAAGGGTATAATAGTATTTTTGTTTAACCTATATATACTTTCTTTGTATTTAGATTAACACTAATCACTCATAATAAACAGATCATTGAGAATTTTAGCCTCCTTTGTATGTTTGATCTTAATTGTTTCAAACAAGACCCTAAAGTTAGACTCAAGGAAGGTTGGTTATTATCTTAGACTTGGCTAACTACCAAGTCCAAATGATTTGGGTCTGACATGTGTGTTAAACCACGCTAACTTGAGCTTGGCACATTGCCAAGTCTAAATGTCTTGAGCTTGGCAAAGTATTAAATTCAAGCATTTTAAAACTGACATGCGTGTTAAACCCACACCACTTTAAACTTGAGACATCATTAAGTGGACATCCCCACGCCATCTTGAACTTGACGCATTGTCACGTTCAAGTGTTGGTGAATAACCTTGGTTTTAATGTCTACTTTCTATTGGTTTGTTTAGGTTTTTTTTCTTTTTAATAGTTTAAATCCGATTATACTTTTGCAGGTTGTGACGTTGCTGGCATGGTTTTTAGCCTTTAAGATTTTTCAGCTTTTTATTTTTATTTTAGAGTTTTGATCTACCTATTTGTTTTCTTAATTATCCTTCCATGAAATGCTCCAGGCTTTGGCTTTGTGCTGGTCGTCTTTGATGCTTATTTTCTGAAATGATTTTTTTTGTTCATTTCCTCGAATAAACAACTATGATGTTTTTGTTTTTTCCATCCTTCCTATAGTTAACAGGACTGGTCTCCTGCTGCTCTGTTCGCAATAACCTTCCTCCTAGTAGTGCCCGTGCCTTCTTGAGTTATTTCTTCAAGCTCTTATTTTCAAAGTCTGCCTGTGTGGTGTAAGTGCAGGAATTGTAATTGTTTGCATCCTTTGTCTTTCTATTTGAGCTGTCCTCTTCAGTTGTTAAGTTAGCTTAGAATTGTCGTACACTGCCCTCTGCAATTCCTGTTCACCTTTTTCTTGGCTTTGCTGGACAAAGCTAATATTATGAGTTGTTCCATTGCCTTCTTTTTTTATATAATTCCATCAGCTTTTTTGCTATTTGTATCTGTTCTTCTATATGCTTCTGACTCGTGTAGCTTCCCCTGCTTTCACTTGCTTCCTCGCCGTCCACTTGTTGTTTTACTTAATTATACACTGTTGCTGTCTGTTGCTGGGTATTTGAGATCAGTCATTGCTAGTACCATTTAATGGCCTTCCATTGAATGCGATATTTATTTCATCAAGGTGAATCTTTCTCTTCCCCGTTTAGCCCAACTGTTTTATTTGAGAAGGGAGCTTTATCTAATTTATTGTCTAAGACTATGTATGTTTCGATTTGCTGCTGCTATTTTTAATCCAGAATTTATGATTATGAGGAGGAATGGAGGATTTTAGAAATTGTTGACTTTTAAAAAATCTTCATCATCTTAGACCAACTTCTTTGGGGATGTTTGTCCATTCATGTACATTGCATAGCATGAAGAGTTCAATGAGTTCATGGATTGTCCTTCCATAGATAGAGGCTGCAAAATACCTGGATGTCAGCAAGATTTGGATTCTATTTTTTGCTACTCTCTAATTTCAAGTTCTATTTTTTCAGATGTTTCAGAACTGTAGAGATTTCATTTTAAATGGTTTTTGCTTGAAGGGCTCTTTGGATTTTTGTTCAGTCTAGCTTTGCTTAATATTTTACCATTTCCTACAGAGGCAGCTGGTGCCCTTTTTCATATGAGTTTTCTTACAACAGAGGTAGCTAGCTTTTCCCATGACTTTTCATTCTTGGATCTGGTCTCTCCACGCCGTCTCTGATTGTAGTTACGCTATTTTTGGTTCCTGGTTCCCATATCAGATGTGCTGGCCTCATCTCCTGTGGTTTACAGTTTGTTTTTACAGCTTCCCTTTTGTTGCAGGTTCTTTTAACTGAGCGTGCAAAATTTCATCCGACACCAAAGTTGCAGCAGACACAAGCTATATAGCGTGTGGGTGCGTGTTCGGATAGATCGAAAATGAGAGAGAGAGGAAGTGGGACCAGAAAATCTAGGGTTGTCATTGAAAGCATCGATCAGCTTATTTTGTTTGGATGGAGACGAGAGGAAGGGGGGAAATGGAGATGAAAAACTAAAGAGGAAATTTTCCAAGGTCTGATGATAGAAACCATGAACTCTTATTTTGATACCGTGAGCGGTACTAATCATAATCCGATAATCTCCTCTTTTATGTCTGAGAAGAATGGTCATGGGCTTCATTACATCGGTTGTAATAATTCTCATCACATACCGCACGCACCCACAAAACCACAGGGAAAAAAGAAAGAAGAAAACAACCCTTGCAACACAAAATTATTTATATTTAAAGAAAGAAGAAAACAACCCTATAGGCTGCTATCCTTGAGATGCAACGCCATAGTTTGTTTTTGGAAATAAAATTATGATTGTTTTTTAAATAATTTTTTGTGTTAAAATATATATTAATAATTTTTTTTATTTTTTAAAAATTATTTTTAATATCAATACATCAAAATAATTTACAAATACTAAAAATATATTAATTTAAAATAAATAAAAAATAAAAATATTTAAATATTTTTAAAATCAAACAGGTGAAACCAAGAAAAAGGGCAACAATACCCATTTGTTTAAAACCAGCAAGCAACATCAAACGAAAAAATGTATGATACTGAGAGAGAGAGCGGGAGATGAAACAATCCACGTGTTTTATACAATGCAAGAACAATCCATCATATTTATTACAAAGCATGAAATCCAATTCTAAATCAAATAGAAATATACCATCGAAGGTGACTGCGCAGAATCCAACTCAAATTTATGAATTGTTGAACAAGCTTTTCCAGCTTAACCATCACTCCACTAGCAGGTTTCCAAAATTCTGATTCTTAAGCAACAAATGGCGCTGCATGCATTAAAAGACAGTTTTCTGCACGTTACTGGAACAGTACGGCATACCAATTGTGTCAGCTGAAGGCAACCAGTGACACAATTCCAGTAGATATCAAAATTGTCAACAAACTGGAGATTTACCAGAAATATGTCATCGCTTCTCATGAATGATCATTGGACCTTGACCGAGTCAAACGCCGGCGCCTTCTTGGGATTGGAGATCCATCTTCACCAGCATTGCCTAGTACATGCAAATAACCATCGTCATCATCATTGTCATGTAGACCCAACAAATTCTCACCCCAAAGGAACCGGCGGTCAGCTAAAGTTTCAGCAGATTGGCGATGCCTGGTCCAAGCCCTTGACCAGGTCCTTGGTTCAGCTGCACCATCAATTGAACCAATCATCTGGAAAAAAAAGAAAGTAGTCCACCATGGTGCATTTACTTCATTTGTCCTGCTTTCCCTTTCAACTGATAATCTATCTCCATTTTCAATCATGTAATCACCAATCACAACAGCACCTGGCATAGCTGAATGGACAGCACTGACAATATCACCATATTCTCTCTGGTGCTCAAGGTATCTCCAAGCTTGTTCCCTAGATGGATCAATGTCACAGGGCCGGATAGTTGGGTGAACCCTCCTGGCATGTCTGCGCAATTCTTGGTAGTTTCCAGAGAATGAGCAAGATTCCCGGGAGCAACTTCGCTTCTTCAAGTTCAGATATTTTCTAGCCTCATCTACCACCTCCCAGCCTAATATGGTTCCTCGGCATAAAGGGCAACCAGGACTCAAACTTAACTCTGGTGAGTTTGCATTAACCCCTTCATGTTCAATCCTTTCCTGAACAGACTCAGAATCTACTAGTTCTTCAGGCAGTCTAACAAAAGTGTCATTGCTGATCTCATTTAGACTGTGATTTTCATTACCATCAATGGCATGAGTTCTCAAAGTCACGCTTGCATCAGTAGTGGTACTAGAACTAACTGAGTTGATGGGTATTGAACTTTGCAAGGTAGCATTGCACCTAGAATTGCCTCTGGATTTTTTGAACTGGTCCAGGCAATTTGAGTGCCTGTAACTCGTATCACAAATGTAAGATTTGCAGCCCTTCTCATTTGAGCTGCACAGGAGTAGAACAGCATTATGAGGACACTCCAAGCAGATAGGACATGATACCTCATCCAATTCTTTGTGCAGGGCATGAATATCTGAATCAGTATTAAGTCTTCGTTTCAAAGCAGCCATCTTGAATTCACTGTAATAAGTTACTCAACACTTGAACTCATCAGACACCAATAATAATGAAAATGGAGCAGTAAAAATTAACATACCAATAATATTGACAGAAGAACTAATAACTTTCCCACTAACTAATTACATCATCGTGCTAATGTACCTAGGCGATATTTCACTTGTATCACTCAAGAAAACAATTAGCAAAAGCACTACTGGTAGATCAGAGAACACCCAATATGCCTTCAAGAAGTGAAAGTCGTTAAAAGGGAAAACCAAAAGCAACTCAACTTCCATTCCAAAAAGTAAAAAAAAAAAAACTTTTTCCCTATCTTCTTTATTTGTCTTTACAGTAGAGTCGTATCTTAGATATAACCACAATTTTAGACAAAAAGGAAACAGGAACTGATTGGAATAATGTTTGCCAACTTGTAAATTGTATTTCGCAATTGAAGTCCAATAACAGTGCGTCTAAAAGTTGTTAAAAAAAAAAAAACTAAAATTTGGCAGCTATACTATTGGTCACAACATTCAAAAACAAACAAAACTTGATATAGTCTTTGGACACCAGTCACCTATTCCCATTGCCAGAAGTCCACTTGAGCGCATTATTTCTGTTTGGAGTATGTTTTTTTTTTTTTTTCTTTTTTTTTTTGCAAAACTAAAGCATATTTCTATTCTTCATTTCGAAGCCCATGCATCTCATGCATGCTTTCCTTTACCTTGTCCACAATTAGCTTTTCTAACATCTCAGAGACATGATTGTTTCTTAGACTATCCTTTATCTTACTGCTGCTTGTCTATTTTAACCTCCTTACATCGCATGCATACCTTATTTGATTGCTGACCAACCAACAAAAAACTTGATATAACCTGGAAAAGGGTTTCTGAATGCAGACACCAAGTATGGCAAATTCTGAATTCTAAACCAAGTGCCATACAATCAGAAATAGGACGATAAACTCCCAACATCATATTTCATGAAGAGAATACAATTATGGAATCCACAACACAGCAGATGGAATTTCCCATAAGATGCCAAAAAGAACATATGACTCCAAAAAATAACCACAGCTTCAAGGGATATAACCAGACAGTTTTATCCTCCCAAAAGAAGAACGTTATTGTTTGAAAACAATAATTCTTGGAGTTATATGGAACACACGAGAGTAAGAAAACATCCATGCCCACACAACAAAGTTTGGCTTCCATATCCAAGAAAGCAGATAATTTGACTGGTAGTTCAAGTAGAGTAGTTAAGATCTCTACTAATTCTTTCAATAAAACAGTCATGTATAAATATCGCATCAGAATTGTGGAATGTCTTCTACAAGTTCTCTTTCTCTTTTTTTATTTTTTTGAGAAATAAACTGGCATGTAAAAGCTCATATCTTTGATGGCTTCTATCCAAACAGCTAAAAATGGTTATATCAGATAACGGTATTCAACTCCAAAGTTCCACATAATAAATTCTCTAATTTCATTGCGGAAAAATAAATGAAACCTCTCTCCCACTAAGACTTAGGTTTAGAAGTAAATGATGTCTGCTTAACCATTTACATAAAGAGATTACTCTGTGGAATGACATTTAAGTATAATTTGTGTTACTCCTATCATTTTTTTCATGAACCAAAAAACTAAGCACTCTCCATAATATAACTTTATTTTTTTCATAAATCTTGTAAGCAAGGAACCTTAAAAACTGGTTGGCATGTAACAGTTCAACGAATATAATCTAAAAGAAAATAAAAATCTACATTAGAAAAATATATCTCTGTAATGAGAAGGCAAGGCTTAAACTTACAAAAGCAAGTTCAACTGCATTTTATACTTACCATAAGAAGGTACTGTACTGATATTACCCACTGGAAGCTTCTGAGTGCCCAGTTATATAACAAATTGAAAACTACATACTTAAACACAAGGCAAGCCCTCTACAAAGCTCCAATGGGCGCCATAATTATTTCAGTAATCCTTACTCCTAAAGGCTTGATACAACCTTCAATAACTTACACTAATTACTTCTCAAGCCACTAAGTTATGATTAGTCACAAAACCTGTAGAATGCCAGAAAAGAATAAATGAGCTCATAATCAAAAAGCTCAATGAAGGTTTCATGAGTCACTAGAGAAGAAAAGGAACAAGCATGTATAAGAACAGGAAAGCTTCAAGAAGAGTTTTGGATAGAAACAATTTAAATAAGAATGAAATGCATATGTCAGAATATGGTAATTCTTGGATTTAAATTTCTATCTAATAAAAACCCTTGATCCCAGATACAAGGAGAAACACGCAGTTCTGATGACATATCAATGGAGATGATCAAAACACTTCAACACAGAGAGGGGGAAAAAAAAAAAAAAAAACCCTGTAAACATTATGAACTCCAATGTTGGCATAAAATCCCTGAACTAAATGAACATGTCAGCCAGTATAAGGATAAAATGGCATTATCAAAAGAAGAAAAGTCCATCCACTACTACCTTAATCTTGTCCAATATCGATTCATCAATAGAAAAGGCGGAGACTTAGTGTTGCTATTTTCAGTATATATAATCAAGCACAGAAATTCCAGCTTACACCATCACTTGACAATCCCACATGATGTTTCTAGATAAATGAAATGCACCAACCCCATTAATTATCTAAAACAGTAAAATTCCACATAAATCTTAGTGATATGCTGAGGAATTGAGAATTTTTCCCGGGGATGGAAGTTAAAGGTAGTGAGGGTTTCAAAACCAAAACCAAAACCAAACGAGACCAGAAGCAACAATGGAACTAGCATAATTCCTATAAGTGCGATTACCATACCAAAATAAAGAAAATCCAACAAAGTACAGCAGAAACTAAGACCAGAATTGAAAAGAAAATTCATAATATTTTCCGAAATATAATCCATGGATTTATCATTTCCCATAAATAAATTAACAACACACATATAAGTGGACTTCCAACCATGGCAATTCCAAAATTTATAAGTACCCATAATTTTTTTTTCTTTAATTTACACGGAATCAAAACTATAGAAAACCGTTTTAGCATTAATTAATTAATTAACTAACTAAAGTAACAGATGAAAATCGTAGCCAAACATAGATCGATCCACATACAAATCATTCAACATAATTGTAATTAACAATGACGGGTCATCTTAGTTTAATTAACAAAAAAAAAAGTTGAGGAATTACAAGGCAATCGAATTCCTGAAGATGATCTATCTGTTGGGGAGGTTGCGTTAAGAACTCCCGGTTATAAAGATATGCAGGTAGAAAAGCGCAAGAAAGGGAGTTGAAATTAAAATGAAAAAATAAAAGTATTCAGCATAAAAGCTGTGCTATTTATATTGTATTAAAGAAAAGGGATTTTTTTTAATTACCGTAAATCTCAAAAATATTATCCAAATATTCTCAACTTTACCCTTATACAATTTTATCCTAAAATTTTTAGAAATTCTCGATTAAGGATTTTCATACTATAAAAGCTTTTCATCTAAATTTATATCCAAATTATATATTTTTGATAAAAAAAAAAATGAAGTCATTTGATGTCCTTACTCAAAAAAATTTAATTATTAATTATAAACTTAATATAAAAATAGTTTGAGTGTACCATGATAATATTTTTGAGAATATTTTTGAGGTATATTTTGGTTTTCTTAAAAAATTAATTAAATTAATGGTTGATGAATTAATGAGATTGAAAGCAATATTATTAAATAGGCTAACTTAGAGATAACTTAAGTTGATTTTGAAATTAGATTGAATGATTGTTTAGAAGTGTAATATAAATTATGTTTTAAATTATTTTTAATTTAAAAATATATTAAAATAATATATATTTTTAATATTAACATATTAAAAAAATAAAAAAAAATTAATTTAAATGAAAAACAAATAACAAAACAATAATTCAATCATAACACCAAACATACCTTAATTAAAAATTTAACCATTCCAATATTCAAATGAAAAAGTCATCATTAAAAGATAAAATATGACTTTGGGTTAGTAATCTTAGCCAGAAAAAAAAAAAAAGAATTACTAAGGTTTTGGTGTTTTCTTGGTAAAAATTTGATCTATTTTTGTTGAATTAATTCTTTTCTTAACAAATTTTGACAAATTGATAATGAAATTAAACCTAAGGTTGCAATTAAAAAAAAATTGTAATTATTATGGATTGTTAGAATGAAAAAACTAAACATTATTGCAATGTAATGTAATAATTGTTAGGTTTTCTAGAATACATGCGCATATGTGTAGTATAAATGCTAACTTTAAATTTTTTTTTTTAAGATTTAAAGATTTTGTTAGACAAATCTAGAATTGCTTAGGGTTTATATAAAGATTACCTAAAGATTAGATATTCTTCTTGACTTTAAATAACTGTTTCGAGGCTAAGTTGTTACAAACCATAAATCATCCAAGCATCCGACCTCTAATAATAATCTATACAAACCATCATTGAAAAATATCATAAACCTTTTTAAGAAAGAGAGATTGTTATATCTTTGAGTGTTGATTCTTTTATTTTATGTTTTTCAGGTATTTTGTAACTTATGTAGTTTATACACAAAAAGTAAAAGGCACAACATTCTATTTATAAGAAAGCCTAAAAAACCTTATAAATAAAAAAATATCAATTTTTTGCTTGTAGAATATCAGATTTATTATTTTAGGATAATTTTAAAAATTTATTCAATCAAGTCTCAACTTAATTTTTCTATATCTAGAATTATAATTCCCTATGTAAATTACACTCTAGTCATTAATTTCTAAAACTTTTTTACAAACAAAACACACTTGATTAACTATTCTATTTTAATTTTTTGTCAATAGATCTTATCCATATAATCTATTAGGTTTCTAATAAGTTGGCCCAAATATAAATCATAATTCTAAAAAAATAGGATTAAATAAATTAGATAAATTTATTATTATCAATTCAATAATTGATTGATATATATATTTAAAAACCATATACAATATCTATCACTTTGTTATGATTCCTTAAATATTAAGAAAGTTATAAGTGATTTGATTTAACTTTTTAGTAATCAATTTCTTAGTGTAATTATTATTTATTAATCATTAATATTATTATTTAGACATTATAGCATATAGTGTCTACTTTGTCAAATCATGTTTGTTCTTAACACCATAATAATTGATTCTTTGAATAAGATTTAAAACTCTTTTCAAATCTCATTTCATCTTGCGCAAGAATTTAAAATCAATACTATTTGAGAACATATAGAACATTTTTTTTTAATTTATATAGGGCAATGAACCCTCTCTTAATTAATCAAATACCTTTCTATAGTTCTTTTTATACTTAATATGAGCTCATTTGTTACTCTTGATTAAGACAACGTATAATAGGATCAAATCATAATATTTTTTTTTATATATAAAATAACTTAGTAATTTCAAGTCTAAGAATTATTTATATTTTTATCATCTAAGTTAGTGATCTTAAGTCTAAGTATCATGATACGACCAAAAGATTGATGTCTTCTTCCAAGTGCAGGAGTGTCGAAGTAATAAATAACTCGGCAAGACTAAGCTCGAACCACAAGGAGGTTAATTTTATAAATTATAGATAACAATAATACAACAACAAAAGTAACAACAACAACAACAACAATAATAATAGTAGCAGCAGCAGTAGCAGCAATAGTAGTAGTAATAATAATAATAAAAAAAAAAGAAAAAGAAGAAGTTGATGAGAACTTTAAGATGGAAGATTAACGTAATGATTAAACAATGATAACAACAAATGTCAAGGTTAGAAGATCCATTAATGGTATGTCAAACAAGTATAGTATAAACTCTTATTATTCAATTGAAAACTACACACAAAGGATGTTTCAATCAGATTATAAATTATTAACATCATTACATTAGTTATCTTATTCGACTAATGCTAATACTTGTAAATCTCATTAGACATTCATGATTATAACTTATATTAACAACAAATCAAGTTCCTTTCATACCTTAGGTGTCGGTTATACCATACAGTATGGGCTATAAAAGTGCCAAGCATTTGTTGTACCAAGTGTTATACAACATAAATCTAGATTAATCATTTAACAAGCAAAGTATTAAAGAGTGAACAAGATAACAAATATAAAACATGTTAGTATCAAATATTAAAATCCATGTTAAGTTTACACTATACTTATTCTTACACCATTAGTATAACCTTTTCACCTTGATATAATAAACTTAACTAAACATAATGAAAGAAAGAATAATAAATAAACATAATAAGAACATAAATAAGATAGAAGTTAACTAAGTAAAGAAAAGGAAATGAAAGGCATGAACAAGATATTAATGAAAGCAAAACTTAAACAATACAAAGATACAAAGAGAGAAAGCAAAAGCATGATCTTGATTTGAAGATGAAGATGCCTAAATGCATGGCAAATGCCTCCTTTTTATAGGTCAAAATTAAGAATTGATGATTTGATGACTAATTGATGAGTGGGTGACCAACTCTTGACTTGGTAATAATCCTTATCTTTTTTTATCTGCCCAAAACATCATTGATAATCTTTTGGTCGTGTCAACAGGCTACGAGACAGCTTCACAAGAATAAGAGACAAAAGAAGAGTGGTCCTAAGTTTTTAAACCTTTAAACACTTTTTGAGCCTTAAAGCATCCTTTTTCTTTCATAACCCACAATTATAATTGACATTACAAGCCTTTAGAAGTCCTTTCTAATCAAGCGCATATAACCTGGTTTGACAGGTATTGGTCTTATGATTCATTTGACATGATAAATGAGTGATAATTTATTTTTTCTATCTGTGTAAGAAAAATGTTAATATGAGACGATCTCTTTTTCTACACAACCTTCTCAAAGAAGATATTTGAAACCTTTCAAAAAGATCAAACAAAAGATTACCTTAGAGAAAGTCTGATCTAAAGTCGAAACCACATTTTAGAAACTGATAAAACCTTTCTGGGAATTGCTTAAAAGAGTTTTTAATGCATATGTAGAAAGTTTCAGTTGTCATGAACAAAGCCAAGACTTTTAAAGATTTTTTTTTTGGAAGGATTTTTGTGCTAAAAAAAAAAACCTTTAATTTGAGAAGAGACAAATTAAAGCATTGATAAAGAGCATGATAAAAAGCAATGACAGATCGTGCATTTTGAAAGGGGTCACTAAAAAGGGTTGGGAATTTTCTCTTTGAGATAGGATGGTTAAGAAGGATAGTGTGAGAGACAGATCCTAGCACATGATTTTAAACACATGGACAAGGTCGTGCCAATAAAGAGTTCTACAAGATGGAAGGGACCTATGTTTCAAAGCCAGGTAAGGATGCATGCATGACATTTAACCTCAAAGCATTGCATAGACATTTTTTATTCCTACAGGAAAATCCTCACAAAAGTCCAGCTAAAAAAAAGAAAAAAAAATAGAAATTCTTATAACAAAAAAAGAAAGTTCAAACCCTGCCATAAAAAAAACACAGGTTTTTGTAAAGGGGATTGCTGGAAGAGGTCTTAGCTTAGTCGAGCTATACCTATATTTTGGTTCTAAATTACAAGATGGGATCTTAAGTAAACCCAATCAAAAGGGCAAGTCACCCATAAAATAGACAATGTGAATGTAAGGGTAGGTTGCCTATGAAAATATATTATGTGAATGTATGGGCCGGTCGCCCTTGAAAATAGATAAGGATGAACATGTGTGGGTAGGTTGCCTATGAAAATAGATCAATCTGAGTGTGAGGACAAGTCGCCCATGAAAATAGACTAGGATGAACATATATGGGTCGGTCACCTGTTGAAATAGACCAATCTGAGTGTGAGGGCAAGTCACCCATGAAAATAGACCATGTAAGTATGTAGGCCAGTTGCCCCTGAAAATCGACCAGGATGAAAATATGTGGGAGGTCGCTCCTGAAAATAGACCAATATGAGTGGGTGAGTCAGTAGCCCCTGAAAATAGACTAGGATGAACATTTATAGATAGGTTGCCTGTGAAAATAGACCAATCTAAGGGTAGGCCGCTAATAAAAATAGACCTTATAAGTGTGCGGGCCAATCACCCGTGAAAATAGACCAGGATAAACATGTGTAGGTAGGTTGCCCGTGAAAATAAACTAATATGAGTGTGAGGGCAGGTTGCCCATGAAAATAGACTGTGTGAGTGTGTGAGTTGGTCACGCCTGAAAATAAACTAGGATGAACATTTGTGGATATATCTCCCGTGAAAATAGACCAATGTGAGTGTGAGAGTAGGTCGCCCATGAAAATAGACCGTGTGAGTATATAGGCTAGTCACCCCTGAAAATAGACCAGGATGAAAATATATGAGAGGTCGATTGTGAAAATAGACCATGAGAGTGTATGGGCAAGTCGCTTGTGAAAATAAACCAATTTTCTTCAAAAAAAGGGGTAGGTCGCCTAAGATAATGAGATCATTTTCTTTTTCTTTACAAGCTTACTATGCAAGACATTGATGATGTTCCTACTTTATAAGCATTGTAAAGAAGAGGCATCTCTTGTTACCCATTTTTTGGTTCCCACACAAAAATAAATAAAAATAATATATATATATATATTATTCAGAAGAAATCCAAAATAATAATAATAATAATAAGAGCAAGAAAAGGATGCTAGAATGTTGAAAAATAGCCAAAATTGGTTGAGGAGTTTCAAAATCGTAAAAGGTTGAAATTTGATAGTTTATCGTTAATTGATGAGAGTCTTGTTGACAAAGAAAATTCAATTTTTGAAAAATTATATTCAAAATCAGATGTTTATGAACTCAATCAAATTTTATCTAAGATTTAATTGAATTTATAGAGGGTTTGATTGCAAGAACAATTGATTTCTAAGCCAATTTAGGCTTTTATTGGAAGAAATTAAAGTTCTGGGATCCAATTATAATTTTAAAGAGTTGATTTGGCCAATTTAGGGATTTAATTGCATAATTATTAAAGTTTGATGGCCAATTAGGGACTAAATTGACAAATCCAAAACCAAGGACTAAATCTGAAAAGGCAACAAAATTAAGGGATCCAATTACAATTTTTTTGGGGGTTTGATTACAAAATTGTTAAAAATTCAATGACCAAATCAAAAGAACCCAAGCGGCACCGTTTCCATTGAAGCGCTATTCACTGTCTTCAACAGCTGTTAATCTGTTACAATAAAGGAAGGAGACGTTAGCAGCGATAATGAAGTTATTTCCAAATCAAGGGGTGCATATCGCGGCCGACATCCCTCGCCATCGTGATACATGCTGGCTTATCAAAAGTGCCTGTGTCCTCTAGCTATAAAAGCCAAAGGAGGAGCCCAACAGAGGACAGAGAAAAAGGGGCAAAAACAGAGGAGGGAGGATCTGAGGAGGAGAAAACAACAAGACAACGGGAAAAAAAAGGAGGCCAGCATCACCATTGGCTTTTCCTTCTCCAGAATCACGAAGCCAGTAGAGGCCATTGGCCTCCTTTCTCCAAAACCAGTCTCTAGAATGAAAGAAATATCAGAGGAAGCCACCATCACCATTGGCTTCACTTTCTTCAGAACCAAGGAACTAGTAGAAGAGGTCAGCATCACCATAGGCTTTTCCTTCTCCAGAATCACGAATCTAGTAGAGGGGTGAGCACAACCATCAACCTCCTTTATCCAAAACCAATCTCTAGAACGAAGAAAATAACAGAGGAAGCCACCATCACCATCAACTTCACTTTCTTTAGAACTAGGGAACCAGTAGAGGAGGCCAGCATCACCATAGGCTTTTCCTTCTCTAGAATTATGAAGCCAACAGAGTAGGTCAGCACAACCATCAACCTTCTTTCTCCAAACCCAGGTCTATTTCTCTTCCATTCTCCGCCTCTATGAAAAATGATGTGTGTTACTGTGCGAAGGTAATTTAATTACCTTCGCATAGTTCATGCACATATGAAGAATTCACGTGTGCTTTAGGTTGTTTAGCCAGGTCACTGGTTTAGGCTAGTGACTCAACCAGGCTTGCTGGGTCCAACCTCGCCAATGGGCCGGATTGGGCCTAGCAAAAAAAATCCTTAAAAAAATATGTGATTTTTTGAATTTTTTTACTACATTTTGATCAATATTGGTTTGCATTTTTATACTATAAAGATACAAACCTGGTATTAAAATACTCAATTTTCATAAAAATAAAAAATAAAAAAATATTTTATTTTCATGCATACGGCCAAGTCTCTCTAAAATAAAATAAAATAAAATAAATCATATTGTATCTTTTAAAAAAAGATTTTAGCATGCATTTTGGCTTTAATAACCAGTTTATTAAAGTCACGAGAACTAACCAATATTTCAAAAATTCGAAAAGAATTATTTTGTTTTCTTTTAATATATGAGGTTACGACCTTATACGTAAGACGTATTCTGAATGTTAAATTTTTTTGTTAGCGTTAGAACGATTAGGTTTTACCCTATAAGACAAGTACCTCCTTGCCGAGAAGAATGTTTCTTAAACCATAGACGGACCAACAACTAGAAAACAATAAAAGACCTTAGATTTTATCAGACAATAAAACAATGTAGTCTACCTTAGGTAGGGCGTATTTGGGGTGCTAATACCTTCCCTTTATGCATCCAGTCCCCGCACCCGATCTCTGAGACCAGTTAAGGTTCCTAGTGACCAAAATACTAGGTGGCGACTCTCATTCCAAGTTTTCATTGATAAGAGACAAGAATTCCTTGTCTCCTAACATTTTTCCATATTTTTTAGATAATACAAGTATTTCAAGGTGGATGTTTTCATC
>NW_011501538.1:26612-31361 GCF_000495115.2 Populus euphratica
AAGGAGAAAAACTTAAAGAAACAATATAACAACATAAACATGATATAAGTTAACTAAGTATAGTAAAGGAAATGAAAAGCATGAACAAGAGATTAATGAAAGCAAAACTTAAGCATTACAAAAATATAAAGAGAGAGAGACCAAGAACATGATCTTGATATGAAAAATAAAATACCTAAATGAATGGTAAATGCCTCTTTTTATAAGCTAAAATTTAGAAATATTCATTTGATAATTGATGTACTGGCCAACTATTGATTGAATGGACTTGGTGGACAGCAACACTTAAGCATTTGGTTTGATGAAATGACATTGATGCAATCCGAATTTGGAAACGTATTCTTCATCAAAGTTGTTGGAAATTATCTTTTCCTTTCACCCACCAAATTTTAGAGCATTTGAAGCACTACAGCTCAAGAAATATCTAAAATACAGAGCAGTGCTGCTGGTGGACATGGTGGATAGCCCTCAAGCTCTTGTCTGGATGAAATGTCATTCCTACCATCAGAATTGGAGCAGGTCTTCTTATGAAAGTTGTTAGAAATTGTCTTTTCCTTCTACCCATCATATTTCATATCATTTGGCCTTCTAGAACTCCAGTTATTGGTAAAACTCTGAGTAGTATTTGGGCTGGATTGGAAGACAGATTCTGACTTCTCTTTTGTAGACAAACTTTAAATTTAAAAACAATAGATTTAGGTCTTTCCATACCATAAAAGTTGTAGGACTATTTCTTATCTTTCTAGTCATATAAATCAATCTAAAATCCAAGATCTATAGCTCTAGATATATCCCAATGACTGAACAGCGTTCGAATTTGAAGTGAATCAGCATCTCCTTTCTAAGCGTAGCCTTTTCTTTATCCTTTCACTTCCAATAGTTAATCATAATAATCAATCCTTTGAATTGTGAGAATAATTGTATTTAAAATGAGCATTTACCTTAAATTAAAGGTATCTTATATTATCAGACTTGTTATTATAAAACATGTTCTAGTTAAGGAGTCATTGATACTTCAAGTGAAAAATGATGATATAAAACCTTGATAAAAATACACTTTTAAGTACTAATCAACCCCCCAACTAGCTTTTTACTAGTCCCTAATAATAAAAGTGTTAAAATAGAAAAAACATTTGCAAGTTCCATAAAGCAAGACATTTATCATTTAACTTCCATTAATCTATCTAAGTAAACAAACTCTCATTAAATTTGTATATATCTGCTTCATACTGTTAAAACAAGATATTAATAAACCTTTCTTTTTATATGCTCAATGTATGAAAACATAGATGAGGGGGTTTTTATTAGAAGAAAACAATATTATGTTCTAATGTTTAAGGTTAACTTCCTTGGGTTGAGATTATTATCTTTTTTCTTATTTTTTTTATATACATATAACATAAAAGATATTGCATCTTTAACCCATATAATGAGCTTTTGGCTAATGACTTCTGTACCAGTTGGTCTTAGAGCATTAGGTGTTAAGACACCTCAACGAGCTTAATAACTCGGGTTGCAGATACTGATATGTAAATAGTGCAATGTTTGATTCCCTTAAGCTTTTCTTCTCAACCTTTGTAACAAGCGTTGGACCAATAACTCCTAAGTCAATTGACTTTAGGGTATTAGGTGTTAAAACACCCCTTCGGGCTTAATTGCTTAGGTTAAGGAGGCTATGAAACCAGACTTATCTACATTTTTATTTATTTTTTTGCAAATTATATACTATCCCTTTCCTTTAGTTGTTACCTTTAACAAAATAACATAAATAATGTAATAATCAAATATGCAACCCATAATCATATGTTATAGTGTGTGTGAAAATAAAGGTTTAAAAATATTTGTTAAATGAGTATATGAGCAGAAGCAATTGATAATAATGCAAGAGTTTATAAACCTGAATGTTTCAAGAAGTATTATGATAGACCTTGTTAAAAATGTTTACTAGGATGAATCTCAAGAGTCTTTTTAACAAAAGAACTCTTTGACTCTACCATTTTAAAAATAATGGTTTTGTAAATAGAAAACATAGTTAGTAATTTTTTTTTTAAGTATCATCTACTACCCCTTCTTCCCAACCAAAATAAAATATTGTCCTCAATGTCCTAAGGTAGAAAGATAGAGTATAAAAGACATCACATGAAACAACGAACATTGACAAACCTGAAACACACTTAAACAAATATAAAAAATAACAATACAAAATAATAAAACATAAGGTTTCCCAAACGAAGGCTCAAATCCAATCTAAACTTTTTACGACTTTGATTAATACTTAAAAGTGCATTTTTATCAAGGTTTTGTATCATCATTTTGCACTTGAAATATCAATAACTCCTTAACTAAAACATGTTTTATACTAACATATCAAATAATATAAAATATCTTTAATTTATGGTAAATATTTATTTTAAATGCATGCCTATCACATAAATAAAAGGATTGATTGATGAGTTTAAGAAATGAAAATGAAAGGACAAAGAGATGACCAAATTTAGAAAAGAGATGTCGGTGTAGTTCAAACTGGAACACTGTTTAGTAATTGGGTCATATCTAGAGTTGTAGATCTCAGATTTAGGTCTACTTTATATGGATGGAAAGGTAAGACATAGGCCTAAAATTTCATATAGAGCCCAAGATTTAATAAGGCAATTTTCAAGTCCAAAATATAGCAACAAGGAAGAAGTCTGAATCTATCTTGCAGCCCGAGTACTATTCAATGATTGACTCATATATAGAGTTCTAGAAGTCCAAATGACCTCCATTTGTTTTTCCTGCAAAGCTGAGACAATTTCCGACAACTTTTATGTTCAAAGGGTTCCAATTCTGATGTTATCAATGATGTTATGGGCAAACAAGAGAAGATAAGGATTGTCACCAAGTCAAGAGTTGGTCACCCACTCATCAATTAGTCATAAAATCAATAGTTCCTAATTTTGGCCTATAAAAGGAGGTATTTACCATACATTTAGGCATCTTGGTCTCTAAATCAAGATCATGCTTTTGCTTTCTCTCTTTGTATTTTTTTTTATTTTTTAAGTTTTATTTTCATTAATATCTTGTTTATGCCTTTCATTTCCTTTCCTTTACTTAGTTAAATTTTATCTTATTTATGTGAACTAAGTTTATTATGTCAAGGTGAAAATATTACACTAATGTTGTAAAAATAATTATAATGTAAACTCAATATGGACTTTAATGTTTATTACTAACATGTTTTGTATTTGTTATGTTGTTCACTCTTTAATACTTTGCTTGTTAAATGACTAATCTAGATTTATGTTATATAATATGATTAGTACTTAAAAGTGCATTTTTATCAAGGTTTTATATCATCATTTTGCACTTTAAGTATCAATAACTCCTTAACTAAAACATGTTTTATAATAATATATCTAATAATATAAGATACCATTAATTTATGGTAAATATTCATTTTAAATATAGGCCTATCACATAAATGAAAGGATTGATTGATGAATTTAAGAATTGAAATTGAAAGGATAAAGAGATGGTCAAATTTAGAAAAGAGATGTCGATGCAATCCAAACCGGAACACTGTTTGGTAATTGGGTCATATCTGAAGCTATAGATCTCAGATTTAGGTCTACTTTATATGGATGGAAAGGTAAGACATAGACCTACAACTTTCATATGGAGCCCAAATCTAAAAAGGCCATTTTCAAGTCCAAATCGTTGCAACAACAAAGAAGCCCGAATCTATCCTCCAGCCAGAGCACTGTTTAGTATTTTGGCCATATCTGGAGTTCTAGAAGTCGAAATGAGCTGAATTTTTTACACAAGAAAGATGAGATAATTGCCTACAACTTTCATGTCAAGTGGCTCCAATTTTGACGTTATTAATGACATTTTGGGCAGACAAGAGAAGATAAGGATTGTCATCAAGTCAAGAGTTGGTCACCCACTCATCAATTAGTCATCAAATCAATAGTTCCCAATTTTGGCCTATAAAATGAGGCATTTGCCATGCATTTAGGCATCTTGGTTTCCAGATCAAGATCATGCTCTTGCTTTCTCTCTTTGTATTTTTTGTAATGTTTATGCTTTGTTTTCATTAATATCAAGTTTATGCCTTTCATTTCCTTTCCTTTACTTAGTTAACTCTTATCTTATTTATGCTCTTATTTTGTTTATTTATGTTTCTTTCTTTCATTATGTCTAGCTAAGTTTATTATGTCAAGGTGAAAAGGTTACACTAATGGTGTAAGAATAAGTATAGTGTAAACTTAATAAAGACTTTAATGTTTGATACTAACATGTTTTATATTTGTTATCTTGTTCACTCTTTAATACTTTGCTTGTTAAATGATTAATCTTGATTTATGTTGTATAACACTTGGTACAACAAATGATTGGCACTTTCATAGCCCATACTATATGGTATAACCGACATCTGAGCTATGAAAGGAACTTGATTTGTTGTTAACATAAGTTATAATCATGAATGCTTGACGAAATTTACAAGTACTAGCATTAATTGAATAAGATGACTAATGTAATCATGTTCACAATCTATAATCTGATTGGAACCTCCTTTGTGTGTGATTTCCAATTGAATAATAAGAGTTTATATTATACTTGTTTGACATACCATTAGTGGATCCTCTAACCTTGACATTAATTGTTATCGTTGTTAAATCTTTACATTAATTTTCCATCTCCAAGTTCTCATCATCTTCTTCTTCTTCTCTTTCTTTATTATTATTATTATTATTACTACAACTACTA
>NW_011501538.1:33049-39593 GCF_000495115.2 Populus euphratica
CTTGGAAAGAAGATATTTCAATGCTGCATGATCACTAAAGACAATAACAGGTGAGCCAACAAGATAAGATCTGAATTTTTCACATGCAAATACTACTGCAAGTAATTCTTTTTCAGTGGTGGTATAATTCATTTGAGCATTATTTAAAGTTTTACTTGCATAGTAAATTACATAAGGTTTCTTATCTTTTCTTTGTCCTAAAACAGCACCTACAGCATAATCACTAGCATCACACATTATTTTATATATGACCCTTACAAAAAAAAATAATAAAATTAAACGCCGCCTGAAAAATTATCCTAGTTTTGGCCAATCCTAGAGATCCTTGCCCTTTCCATGATAGACAGATTTGCAATATTCTTTATCATTTATTTCATAGGACACCTTTTCAAGTGAGCTTTTGATAAATCTACTTTTGGATTTTGTAGCTGCCTTTCTTTAATTCAGTATCTTTGTACTACAGTATTTTTAAAATAAATGAATAAAATAATATAATCTAAAAAATATTTTTAAAAAATAATATAATATAAAGAGTCAAGGATAATAATTCAAACTTGCGAATTATAAGTGTCATTAATGACTCTTTTCAAAGTTAAAAATGGTTAGATATAATTTACAACAAAAAATATAAATAATAAAAGAAAAAAAATAAAAAACCTTATAAATATAACAAAACTCCAATTATAATTGCTATCATAAAAATATATTAAAGAATAAATCTATTATATTTTAAAAATTCATTATTTATAATTTTTTTATATTATTGTTATTAAACTTATCTCTTTGAAATCTTTCCATGACGTGATATCGACCACATTTTTGGTGTATCATAGGGTTTTTTTTTCTTTCTATCTTCGCTGTTTTGTATTTCTTTTTTAAGTGATTAAAAAGGAAAAAAAAAGACTCTACTTAATTGCTAATAAATGTGGACAATAGGCTTTTTCACAATGTTCAGTCCATTCAAAAATAGTATCCTTTGTTAGAAGATTACTTAAAGGCTTAGATATTACACTAAAATCTTTGATGAACCTTCTATAAAAACCAGCATGTCCGACGAATGATCTAACGTCTTTAAGAGATTTTGGTGTTGGCAAGTTTGCAATTAACTCGATTTTAGATTTGTCAACCTCAATTCCTTTTGATGAAACAATGTGACCAAGTACAATGCCGTTTGTTACCATAAAATGACATTTTTCCTAATTCAGCACAAGATTCTTCTCTTCACACCTGGTTAACACCTTTTCTAAGTTAGTCAAACAATCATCAAATGAATCGCCAAAAACAAAAAAATCATCCATGAAAATCTCAAGAAAATGTTCAACCATATCACTAAATATACTAAGCATGCATCTTTGAAATGTGGCTGGTGCATTACATAATCCAAAAGGCATCCTTCGATATTCAAAAGTATCAAATGGACATGTGAAAGTAGTCTTCTCTTGATCTTCCAATGCAATTTCAATTTGGTTATAACCCGAATAGCCATCTAGGAAACAATAAAATTCATGACTTGTAACTCTTTCTAGGATTTGATCCATGAAAGGTAAAGGAAAATGATCTTTTCTAGTCATTGAATTAAGTTTCCTATAGTCAATGCACATGCGCCAACCAGTAACAGTTCTAGTGGGAATTAACTCAATGTTCTCATTTGTTATCACAGTGACTCCAGACTTCTTGGGTACAACTTGGGTAGGACTTACCCATTTGCTGTCAGAAATAGGATAAATGATTTCATTATCTAGAAGCTTAATGACTTCATTTTTCACTACTTCTTTCATATTAGGATTTAGCCTTCGTTGCATTTCTCTAGAGGGTTTAGCATTTTCCTCTAAATAAATTCTATGTGTACAAATCAAAGGACTAATTCCTTTTATATCAGCTATGGTCCATTCTAATGCATTTTTGTGCATTTTCAGAGTTTGTAATAACTTACCTTATTGATGTGCATTAAGTTTGGAAGAGATTATTACCAAAAAAGTTTTATTTTCTCCCAAAAATGAGTATTTGAGATTGGATGGCAACGACTTCAAATCAGGTTTTGGTGGTTGAACACTTGAAGGTATGGACTTAATTGATCGTGGTGGCAATTCCTCAATTTGTGACCTCCAATTACTTGTCTTTGATTCTTCCTGAAAATAAATCATTTGTAAATCATCAGATTCATCAATCTCAATTTCACTGGAAATGGTTGGAAATTGATCATGAATTAATTTTTCAGTAAAGTCCACTTCCTGTAAATCATTATCATCTTTAGGTTGTTCGCAAATGTTGAAAATATTCATCTCCAATGTCATGTTTCCAAATGATAGATTCATCAGTCCATTCCTACAATTAATCAATGCATTAGAAGTTGCATGAAATGGACGTCCTAAAATAACAGGAAATGAATTACATACTTCAACAGGTTGTGTGTCCAAGATAATAAAATCCACAGGATAAATGAATTTATCGACTTGTACTAACACATCTTCAATTATTCCTCTAGGCACTTTTATAGATCTATCGGCAAGTAAAAGAGTTATAGAAGTTGGTTTTAACTCACCTAGATTGAGACTCTGAAAAACTGAATATGGAAGTAAATTCACACTAGCACCAAGATCAAGTAAGGCTCTTTCAATTTTATATTCTCCAATAAAGCAAGAAATTGTAGGACAATCAGGGTCTTTATATTTCAAAGCATTATTGTAGTGAAGAATGACACTTACTTGTTCGGCTAGAATGACTTTCTTTTTCACATTCAGTTTTCTCTTCACAGTGCATAGATCTTTCAAAAATTTAGCATAGGAAGGAACCTGTTTAATAGCATCCAATAAAGGTATATTGATTCTTATTTGTTTGAAAGTTTCAAAAATTTCAGAGTTGTGATTAACTTTTCTTTGTTTGGTCATGGCCTAAGGAAATTGAAGTGCTGGTAGAGAATCAGTGACAGAGAATCAGTCTATTCTTTGTAATTTTCAGATTCAATCCCTTCCTTACCCTCATAGATTGACTCATCATCTTTCTCATAAGGTTCAAGAGAGGGTTTTTCAATAACCTTACCACTGCGTAGAGTAGTGACTGATTTGATTTGATCCATGTGTTGGTTTTCAGAACTACTCTCATAAGGTTCAAGAGAGGGTTTTTCAATAACCTTACCACTGCGCAGAGTAGTGACTGATTTGACTTGATCCATGTGTTGGCTTCCGGAACTACTTGCATTTGCATTGTATTGCCCTTTGGGATTTTGTTGTGTTTGAGATGGAAACTTACCTTTCTCTTGGAAACTGAGAGCAGATGTTAATTTAGCAAGAGTATCTTTAAAATCTGTCATGTTTTGAGCAAGTTGAGTATTGATTGTCTCTTGCTTTTCAATGAATGCATGCAATGTTTCCTCAAGATTTCTTCTAGGAGGTGGAGCATAAGGAGGTGCATATCCATGATAATTTTGGAAATTATAGTGTGCTTGAAACTGTGGTTGTGAAGTTTGTGCATTGTTGTTCTCACTTTTCCAACTAAAATTTGGGTGATTTCTCCAACCAGGGTTGTATGTTTGGGAGTATGGGTTGTGGTTGGCCCTTTGGAAACTGTTTAAAGCATGAGCTTCTTCATGGAGACATTCCTTTCTTGTGTAAAAAATTCATCTCATTTTGACCTCTAGAACTCCAGATATGGCCAAAATACTGAACAGTGCTCGGGCTGGAGGACAGATTCGGATTTCTTTATTGTTGCAACAATTTGGACTTGAAAATGGCCTTTTTAGATCTTGGGCTCCATATGAAAGTTGCAGGTCTATGTCTTACCTTTCCATCCATATAAAGTAGACCTAAATCTAAGATCTATAGCTCCAGATATGACCCAATTACCAAACAGTATTTCGGTTTGGATTGCACCGACATCTCTTTTCTAAGTTTGGCCATCTTTTTATCCTTTCAATTTCAGTTCTTAAATTTATCAATCAATCCTTTCATTTATGTGATAGGCCTGTATTTAAAATGAACATTTACCATAAATTAAAGGTATCTTATATTATTATAAAACATGTTTTAGTTAAGGAGTTATTGATACTTCAAGTGCAAAATGATAATATAAAATCTTGATAAAAATACACTTTTAAGTATCAATCACACTGACCAATTAAAATAAAGAACAATAAATAACCACAATGGATTGAATCCATCTGTACATAACACATGATGCATGTTCTTTGTCTCCACTGAATAAAGATGCACATTGTTAAGGTGTTTCTAGGCTTCACCATCGAAAAGGTGCATCATTACTTCATCCTTTGCATCATGTGATTAGTGTCATGTCATATGCTCAATAATCTTTGGTGACATGAATAACCTTTGCAATTTAGATATGGTTGAGAAGTATCTAAGTTTTCTATGTGCAACATGAGTAATTTCCCTATTAGTTATACGTTTATAACAAGAATGCTCACGTATTTCACTCTCGATCAACTCTTTATTTTCAAGGTAGTATAATATGTAGAAGTTTAGATACATGTTAATTTTTTGGTATCCTAAATCAAGGGGTTTCATTATGAACTTAGCAACATAGAAGTTCTCTTTTAGTCTGTTCTCTTCAGATAAAATGCTTCTCACCTACTTGATAATTTTATCATAATTGGCCTCACTCAACTCATGATCTATTTTGATGTTGAACATTTATGCAATAGCTGATAATTTACTGTAATTCGTGTAACTATCTCCTAATGATTCATCATAATCTTTTTTTTAAAAAAAAACCAGTTGTGTCTATATTAGATTCTTCATCTATAATTGAATATTAAGCGACATGATCCTAATTCATTCTCATTGCATCCATAACTATATTCTTATAATAATTACTATTATCATCTACAACTTCATGCATGTTCTTAGAATTAGAAATTGACCCAACCATCTTTTCCACTATGATATTATGAGAAACATATGATTTTTTTGTGTGCATATCAACATGAGTATTTCTCCATAAACTTTTTTTTTTTGTAGAAGATGCATCGTTATAATATATGGATTAAGAAAATTTTTATTTTTACATCTCTTACATGAACATCTAATACTCACTCTACTAATATTTTTTCAGATTAGATAGTACGTAATTAATAAAACTATGAACCTCATTACAATAATTAATCTATCCTCTGCAACCCTTGTAGTGAATTTCTATATATCTATGAATGACATCTATTACATATATCAAACATATATAAAATAATGATGACAACATGTATTAATTACTACATTAACTAAATAATTTGCAAAAATATTGATTTAGCTCAAATTATTTGATCTATTTTAATAGCACTTTTAATTCATTATCAATTATCTACATAAATTCAAATTTCTACACAATTATAAAAAAAATTTCAACTCGACAATAAAATTGACAAAATATAAGATGGATTTGTTAAATAAATCATTATTTATTTCATCATAAAATACCCAAGTCAAAAATTCAACATAAGTCATCAATTTACAAACAAATATAATTTTATAAAATCTAAAACAAGCCCTAATATGTACAAATCAAAAATTCATATAATAAATTTGTACGAGAAAAACTATAAAATAAGTAAGTATCCAAACAAAATACATACACTACAAAAAAAGGGTAGATTTGCATGCTTAAAGTGAAAAATCCTTAATAAAATTTAAATCTGAAGACATATGCTAACAAATTGAGTGTTGTGATCGCCAGATATGTTATGAAATGTTAAACCATGTTAAGATTGGAAAAGAATGGGGTGGTTGTTTGTTACAGAAAAAAATGCATAAAAAAGGGGTCAATTTATAAATTAAATATCAATGATGACATTAAAACAAAATTATTTTATCAGTAACTTCATTGATCATTTTGTTGATAAAACTATCATGACGCTGTACGATTTACATTTTTAAATCTCATTATAATACCTTTTATTGTTTCTTTGGTATATACTGATGAAATTTTTTTATCAATATGTACTGATAAATATAAAAATAAAAAACTCTATTATTAAAGGTTATCAGAATATACAGACATAATTTTTTCTCTAATATTTTCATTTATACTTGCTAATTTTCTAATAGTACGGTGGATATATATACATGTATAAACTGGATCCAATAAGCAAATAAGATTTAGGTCATATGATAATTATTGTTAACGCCTGGCCCTTTTGTTAAAAATAAATTAGGGTTAATTAATATGAGGCAGAAATATAGTTAAACAACTACAAACTTGCACATTGCTCTTGTTTTCGAAGAATTTACATTTGATTACCTATAAATTAAACATTTTTTTTTTAATTTCTCAATGTCAATTCCCTATTCTTTTTTTTTTTGAATAATTTATTAAAGAAAAAAGCCAATAAAAACTAATGGAAAGGCTTAGTTTTTTTTTTAGAATTATGGGTATTTATGATTGGGATATTTCCTAATATGTTGGGTTTCAAATTATTTATTTAACTAGATATTTCACTCGTAGAAATTGAAAATGGTAAAGGGAGAGAGTTGAGAAAGAGAGAAAAGAATATGTATTTTTAAAAACCTTTGAATTGATTCAATATTTGTAAATAATT
>NW_011501545.1:0-4287 GCF_000495115.2 Populus euphratica
GAAACACACTAAAACAAAAATAAGAAATAACAAAACACAATAATAAAACCAAGCATGTGTATGTACAGGTTGTTGTGATTGTGGCTCACATCTTCCCGTGGTTTTACGTCCAAGAACGGCTTAAACGCCCTCTATGGGTCGGGGATAGGCTTCCCATCCAGTTTTCTTAAAAACTGGCAAACAGGGTCTTTTTTAGTCAGATTCACAAGACTAAGTCGATCATGTTCTTTATGAAATAGTGGCCATAAATCATGAATTGCACGATGCACATCTCCACTAGGATGCGTCTCAAGAGTCCATAGAAGATTATCTAAAGACTCCTTATTCAGGCCATCCTTAATGAATTGTATTTTATCTTCACGGTTTATAGATACCATTCCTAAAGAACAACATTGTGTATTACAAGTCCATCTAGCACATTGATGACAGACTTCTAGTCGTTTTGCACGACGCTTCTTTGCAAAAGTGCTTTTACTTGTTCCAGGCATGTGTGAAATGAAGAAGTTAGAGGACTCACCTGATAATCGGACCTTTGCTTCAATCAACCAACGAATATCTTCAGGAATTCCATGATTCATTAACAATCTCAATCTTGCACATCTAGCACGGTAAATTTTTGTAATCGCATTCTGAGGCAGAGCGGGAAAATACTTTTTCAATTTTTCAAGATTAGTGTCCATTTTCAAATGAGAATTGGAAGAGAGATTCAAAGCATTGCACAGATATATACACAAATATCAGTAATTATGGGAAACTGAAAGAACCGACTTAAGTCACGGAGTATCGTTATCCGCCATTTGACCGGGGTGAGAGAAACTAGCAAAAATCACTAAAAAAGAAACATAAAAAAGAAAATGTGAGAAAAACAAAATAATCAACCTTTATCTACAAGATCATTCAAACCAGCTGATTCATTTTCATAAAAAAAATTATCAAAGTGAGCTTTCAAACGATGTCCATTTTCCTTAAAATCATTGTCATTCATTGAATTCTCAATATCACAGGCCCCATAAGGATTGCACCATCTTGGTCTTAGCTCTCTAGGGACTGCATAGAGTTGAGAATCACAAAACAAAACTTTTTGACCAGTATCAATCTTTTGACAATTTTCACAAGTTTTGCAGAATGCATGCGTGTCCTTGAACATGGTAGGCCAATAAAATCCATTTTGAAAGATTTTTGCAATTGTCTTTTTTGACGAGAAATAACTTCCACATGCTTCAGAATGACAAAGTTTAATGACACTACTTACCTCATTGTCGGGAATGAATCTTTGAAATATTTGATCAGGACAATATTTGAATAAGTTAGGGTCATCACAATAAAAGTTCTTCACTTCGTTCAAAAACTTTTCTTTGTCTTGGGTACTCCAATCAGCTGGCAAATCTCCTAAAGCAAGAAAATTGATATTTTTATTATACCAAGGCATTGAACTAAGAGAAAGTAAGGATTTGTTAGGAAAGTAATCATCGATTGGTGTGATGTCAGATGTCGAATCTGTTGTCACTGTTGACAAAAGATTCGCGTCAACATTTTCGGTGCTTGTTTCATCCATGATTTCTTCCTCAGAATAAATCATTTGCAAATCTTCAGTTTCATCCAATTCATTTTTACTTAAAGTAGATTCAAGTTGATCATAAACTAATTCCTCAATATGATCTACTTCTTGTAAATCATTATCATCTCCAGGTTGCTTGCAAATGTTGAAAATATTCATCTCCAATGTCATGTTTCCAAATGATAGCTTCATCAGTCCATTCCTACAATTAATCAATGCGTTAGAGGTTGCAAGAAACGGACGTCCTAAAATAACAGGAAATGAATTACATGCTTCAACAGGTTCTGTGTCCAAGACAATAAAATCCACATGATAAATGAATTTATCGACTTGTACTAACACATCTTCAATTATTCCTCTAGGCACTTTTACAGATCTATCGGCAAGTAAAAGAGATATAGAAGTTGGTTTTAACTCACCTAGATTGAGACTCTGAAAAACTGAATATGGAAGTAAATTCACACTAGCACCAAGATCAAGTAAGGCTCTTTCAATTTTATGCTCTCCAATAAAGCAAGAAATTGTAGGACAACCAGGGTCTTTATATTTCAAAGCATTATTGTTTTGAAGAATAGCACTTACTTGTTCGGCTAGAAAGGCTTTCTTTTTCACATTCAGTTTCCTCTTCACAGTGCATAGATCTTTCAAAAATTTAGCATAGGAAGGAACCTGTTTAATTGCATCCAGCAAAGGTATATTGATCCTTACCTGTTTGAAAATTTCATAAATTTCAGAATTGTGATTGACTTTCCTTTGTTTGGTCATGGCTTGAGGAAATGGAAGTGCTGGCGGTGAATCAGTCGTTTCTTTGCAATTTTCAGATTCAACCCCTTCCTTACCCTCAGAGATTGACTCATCATCTTTCTCATAAGGTTCAAGAGAGGGTTTTTCAATAACCTTACCACTGCGCAGAGTAGTGACTGATTTGACTTGATCCATGTGTTGGCTTCCGGAACTACTTGCATTTGCATTGTATTGCCCTTTGGGATTTTGTTGTGTTTGAGATGGAAACTTACCTTTCTCTTGGAAACTGAGAGCAGATGTTAATTTTGCAAGAGTATCTTTAAAATCTGTCATGTTTTGAGCAAGTTGAGTATTGATTGTCTCTTGCTTTTCAATGAATGCATGCAATGTTTCCTCAAGATTTCTTCTAGGAGGTGGAGCATAAGGAGGTGCATATCCATGAGAATTTTGGAAATTATGGTGTGCTTGAAACGGTGGTTGTGAAGTTTGTGCATTGTCACTCTTCCAACTAAAATTTTGGTGATTTCTCCAACCAGGATTGTATGTTTGCAAATATGGGTTATGATTGGGCCTTTCGAAACTGTTTAAAGCATGGGCTTGTTCATGGAGACATTCCTTAAAAGAAGGCAAGGTTGGACAATCGTTGGTTGAGTGTTCATTTGTTTCACAGATTTGACACACAATGTTTTCAACAGATTTTAATTGACCACTCTTTTTCAATTCTAGTGCCTCGACTTTTCTAGCTAAAGATGCAAACTTGGCTTGAAGGTCATGATCTTCCCTAAGGTTGTACATACCTCCACTAGATGTATGAGGTTGAGTTTTACTCGGTGCCTCATATGTACCCGCGGTGTCCCAATTTTGAGCATTTTCAGCTAACAAGTCTAAGTACTCCATTGCTTCATCAGGGTCTTTATCTTCAAAAGTTCCATTGCACATCAATTCAACCATTTGCCTATCTTTAGGTGTTAACCCTTCATAGAAATGTGAAACCAATCTCCATGTTTCAAAACCATGATGAGGGCAAGTACTAAGCAAGTCTCGATACCTATCCCAACATTGGTAAAATGTTTCTCCTGGTTTTTGAGTGAAAGTGGTGATTTGTCTCTTGAAAGAGTTTGTTCTATGAGATGGAAAAAACTTCTTTAAAAACTGTTGTTGCATTTCATCCCAAGCACGAATGGATCCTGGTCTTAAATTTTGTAGCCATGTTTTAGCTTTATCTTTTAATGAAAAAGGAAAAAGCTTTAATCTAATGGTGTTCATGCTACAATTTAAATTATTATATGTGTTGCAGACCTCCTCAAATTCCCTTAAATGCAAGTATGGATTTTCCAATTCCAAACCATGAAAAGAAGGTAAAAGTTGAATAATACCTGGTTTAAAATTAAAATGAGATGCATCAGGAGGAAAAACTATGCATGATGGTGCACTTGTTCTTGTGGGATTCATGTGGTCTCTAAGTGTTCTAGCACGGTTATTCTCATTATTCTCATTATGAAGTGATTGATTATCTTCTTCGGCCATATTTTCTGAAAATGATGAGGATACCCTACAAAGTCTACCACTTGATGTACGTGACCACACTCTCATGCACGTGTAGGAATAAAATAAAAAGAAGAACAAGAAAGCAAAAGAAGGAGGAAGAAAACAAAATAAAAAGAAACAAAAGAAAAGAAACAAAGTTATATACAAGAAAAGTGAAAAGAGAAAATAAAATAAATACTATAATTTATACAAGAACTTACCTCCCCGGCAACGGCGCCAAAAACTTGACACGACTAAAAGATTGATGTCTTCTCCCAAGTGCAGGAGTGTCGAAGTAATAAATAACCCGGCAAGACCGGGGTCGAACCACAGGGAGGTTAATTGTACAAATTATAAACAACAATTATAAAACAACAATAACAACAACAACAATAGTAATAATAATAATAATAATAATAATAATAATAATAGTAGTAGTAGTAGTAGTAGTAGTAGTA